>NC_056733.1:1749844650-1749927316 GCF_019279795.1 Protopterus annectens
CCTATCCCTCCAGCATGTTTTGTTTATTGTGATGGCAAGGTTTAGATCCCTGGAGCGTGTGACTATGAGGGATTGGGGTTTCTTTAAGTGTAGCATGTCCAACAGCTCTGGGTTTGACATGGCCATGTATGTTAAGCAGAGATCGCCTCAGAGTAGACAAGATGCGACAGAGTATAGATGGAGTTTTTTAAGGCGGTCAGCATAGGGCATCTGCTTTAGGCCTGTGATTCTTTTAGTGAGGTATTTCTGCAGCCTTTCCAGTTGTTGCAGATGTCTTGAGAGGTACATACCAAATGGGGCATTGTATTCTACAAATGGGTCTAATGAGGGATGAGTACAGTGGGACAATGACCTCCTTTTTTCTGGATGAAAAGCCCTTAGTGATGAGGTGTGCCACATAGAAGGATTTCCTGACTGTTGTGGCAATGTGGTTATTGAAGGTGAGATCACTGTCCACCTGTGTCCCTAAGTCTGTTATCACACTTTCGGTGTTTATTGTACTGCCACCTATGTGGTAATTCATGGGTACATGTTTTTTCCCAAAGAGGATAACTATACATTTCTTGGCATTGAGCTTGAGCCCATGACTCTCACACCATGCATCTGTTTCTGTAAGGCCCTTTTGTAGAGTATCGACATGCTTTGTGGATTCAATAATGGCTCCCAGTTTGCAGTCATCTGTGAACTTTGTTAGCCAGAATCCCTTAGTGTTGGCCTGTACTTCAGAGAAGTAGATGCCAAACAAGACAGGTCCCAGGACTGAACCCTGAGGTACTCCACTTGTCACTTGTCTGGAGCTGGATTTGGAGTCAGCTACTTTTACAGTGTGGGTTCTGTCAGTAAGCCAGTTGGCAACCCATCGAGTGACGTAGGGATTAATGCCCAGCTTAGTAAGTTTATCTATGATTCCAGAGTGGGGGATGGTGTCAAAAGCCTTGGCAAGGTCCATATAGGCTGTGTGGACTGCCTTAGCCTCGTCCACAGCTCTGAAGACTGATTCGAAGAAGTCAATCAGGTTCAGGAGACAAGATCAGCCCTTCACGAACCCAAACCGGGTGGGGTCCAGGGTTTTAAGGTTGCCAGTGTCTTTGTTTATAAGTTCCATGATAATACGTTCCATGGCCTTGCAGATCAGGCTTGTCAGACTAATGGGCGGTAGTTCCCGGAATCCAAGGTGGATCGCCCCTTGTGGAGTGGGATAACTGTAGCTGTGCGCCACTCAGTGGGCATGAACCCTGAGGTGAGGGCATGATTAAACATTACACTTAGGTGAGGTGCCAGTTCATTTTGTAGTTCATGTGGTACACACCCCGGGATGTCATCTGGTCCCATGGATGCTGTATTCTTAGCTTTGGAGAGTGTGGTTTTTTTTTACCTGTGTGGCCATTATTACTGGAATTTGGCAATCTTCCGGTATTGAGATGGGCCATTTAGGGGGTGAGAGGGGGGTGAAGTTGACACTGAATCGATCTGGCAGGATATTGGCAATATCCTTGGGATCAGTATATTTAATGCCATTCTGTTGTAGCTCAGTGCAGATCTGAGCATTGACATTTAGATTCTTGACATAGTTATAGAATGCCTTGTGGTTGTCTTTGGAATCTTTGGCAATTTTATTTTCATAACTAGCTTTGGAGGATTTTATGAGGGATCTCAACTTATTACTGAGGTTGGCAAGGGAGTTGTTTGCATCCTGGGATTTTCCTCTTTTCTGCAACAGCTTCTTCCTTTTGTTGTACAGTTTGTTAATGGCAGGGGACCACCAGATTGGCTTCCTTTTTTTGGAGGAGAGCATCTTGGTTCTATTTGGGATGGCACGATTCATGCATGAGTGGATGTGCTTGTACATTGCCTTAGTGTAGGACTCAGCAGTCGAACTTTTAGTTCCCATCTGCATGGGTGTCATGAAGTTTGTAACTTCTGACTTGAGTAGCATGAAGTTGGCTTTGGAGAAGTTTTTTATGGAGGTTTCCTTACTGGGGGTGGGGGTGGGAGTGGGAGTGGGATGTGGATGTTAAGGTTGATTAGCTTATGGTCTGATCTGACCTAATGAGGGGCTGACCATAGGTGTTGAGCACCGATTTCCCATGTTGGTAATGACCAGGTCTAGGATATTGAAGCCCCTGGTGGGACTATGAATTAGTTGATCCAGGGCATTCATAAGTTGGATGAATCTGCTAACCAGTTAATATTATCCATCAGTTACATACATACATACATATGTATTTGGTTCATAATGATGTCTTTGACCTGTCTTTAAAACATATTAACATTTGCTGCATTCACACTTCTTGACTTTGCTGCCAAATGTTGTTTCCATATTCTTTCAACATTATCCTTCTCAACTAATAAAGTTTTAGAAGTTAAATATACACACACACACACACACACACACACACACACACACACACACACACACACACACACACACACACACACTAAATAAACTTGCATTTTTTTTATGAAACCCCAACAAAAATTCATGAGAGTGTGAAATTCTTTCTGTGTTCTGCTTTTGTAATAGACATGGTCATTTATATATTACTACAAAAATGCAAAATTTATTAAAATGAATGATCAGTTTAATTTTATAGTTTAGTGTCTTTCATATTTTTATGAGGAAGAAGTGCAGAGTCCATATACTTAAACTTAGAAATTTATTTTCTGAATGTTTCATCTCTTTTTTTTTTTAACTAGTATTATGGAGTTAAATTTCATAGCTTTTAGGATAGCTTATAGATTCTGTCTAAAGGATAGCGTACAGGTTCAGTCTTAAGGAGGAATATGGAATTTTCTGTTAACCAGGTTGGTGTTTGTTCAGGATGTGCATATAAGTTACTTCTTACTCAGGGCTAAATCTTCATGTAAAGATATTAATAGTTTTAGCCAAAAGTTAGGTACTGTCTCTTGGCATGTGACTTTCCATTTGGGAGCTTTTTTTAATTTTATTTAAATATCTCTGACCCCTATTTCATATCCTATACATTTGAACTTCTTACTGTTTCATTTATTTATTCTATCCGTTTCCTCTTCTATGATTTTCTCCCTGTGCTGATATATTTAGTTTATTCTATTATCTGTAATAGTATACTATTGACCCTGGTCTGTTTTGATACTGCAGAGTGCTTTTATCATGTCTTGCTTTCTAAGTATTTTTGTTGATCAGTTCCCTCTTCTATACTCTTCTAACAATGAAACTTCTTGTCTAAATTGCTTTATAGTTTTCTCTATTTGATGCTTCCATAATGGCATTTGATTTCTTCCTGTCACTTTCCCTTATTGCCCTGTGTTTTTGTGGTAAGACTTTGTCTGTTACTAATTTAGCTTAACAGTTATATATCCCGTTACTTCTTTTATATCACATGAATTTCTGTTAATAGTCTTGATTACTGTGTTCATCTATTTTATCAGACTTATAACATTTTCAGTCTTATTTACTTTTTATAATCTGTTTCTTTCATCAATCTTAATATGTCTATCCATCTCTTTAAATCAAGCAACTCTTCCCTCAGATCCTTTTCTTCTAAACTGAGGGCACCTTCTTTGTTCTCCATTTCCTGCAGGCATTCTACAGAACGTTCCAGTCTACCTTCCTATGACATATGCACTTCAGCTGCATCCTGCGTCATCCATTGCTCTTCCATATGGGAACTCACTGGCTCATCACTCCACAATATTGACTGCTTCAGAGTTGCCACTCTTATCTGTTCCTTCCCTTGCTATGCAACTCCAACTGAGCTTTTGTACTGGTTTCCTACTGAAGACACTCCAGGGCATCTATATATGGCAAGTGATTATATGCTTCCTGTTCCATCTGTTTCTCCCTAATTTGGGGACTCGTTTTTCATCATGCTGTCTCGTTACCTGAGTTGGATTTTCTACACTAAATCATTAATTGTGCAGGTAATCCATAACATCCGTTCCTTTTTTTCAATTCTCCATTACTAATCCTCTTTTGTACTTTCCACCTTTGTTTTCTTATTTTTTGTACTGTGAAATTTTCCATAGCTGGATCCTTTTGCCTGTATTTCTCTTCAAATAACTTTGCTGCTGCTCTTTTGTATTGATTAACTTTGCTTTCCCTTTTGCATAAATATTGCACCATATAAAATCTCTTTTTCTTTCCCATGTCCATATTTATTCTTTAGATGTCTCCCACTATACCTGTTTCACTTTAATGTGAGGACATATTGTTCCATTATGTTGTAACATAACCTAGGTTAGACTTTATACACTATTTTTTTTACTTTGTAGGTATTCCATATCTTCAGCTTCTATTTGTTTAACTTCTACTTTACTAATCTTCTATTGCATATTCCCCCCTTGTGATCTTATTTTTTGTATTGGGACATTTTCCATATCTAGATGCCTTTGCCTGTATTTCTCTTCAAATTTCTTTGGAGCTGCTTTTTTGTATTGATTAATTTGGCTTTCTTCTTTGCATAAATATTGCACTATATCCAATCTCTTTTTTTCCCATGTCCATGCTTTTTTATATAACTTTCAAAAATCTGTAGAGTTTGTTCTTTATATTTTTACACTTCCTCTGTTGCTTCTTTTTCAAAGATGCTCAACATTTCTTTGTCTATGTAATGTTTTTCATGGATTTGTTGTATTACTGAATATAAATTTGCATTTGAAGCTTTTGAAACATTTTCTCCTGGAAGTATTTTCCTTTCCTGTAATTTCAGGGTTAATCTTTTTGAATATCTTCTATCTGGAAATTTGGGGCTTCTTGCATAATAGTAACAGTTCATCATTGTTTCCTTATCCTAAATAGTCCACTCTCAACTTTAAGCCTGTTTCTTGGCCGGTCAGTTTTTGTGGACTATTACTTTCTTCAACAACTGGGAAGTGGGCTTCCTTCTTCTACAACAGGGGGCAGCTTCTGCTTGTCAATCTGACCAATGATACAGCAGTCATGTTTACTCCCAGTGCTGGATCTTATCACTGCAGAGAGGCCATATAGAAGTTAGACTCTCCATCAGATCATGTTGTCTGCAGAGGTGGTTTGACTCTCTGACTGTTATCTCTCTTTTTCTCTTTCCAACCATTGATTAACAACTATATTTGAAGCATTCAGACATACTTTGTCATTTAGCCCAATCACTGTGCCTCACAGCTCACCAGAGCATTTCACTTGATGCACTGCATTGTTTGTTTATGAATACTGCTTCCAATGACTTGCATATGTATTCAGTGAATAACAACCCTAAATAGTTTGTTCCTTTTCAATATGTTTTAAGTCACGTCTAAAAGCATTAGAAGTTTTATTTATTATAAGAAATTTTCATGTGAATTGTAACTTTTTTAAAACTTTTGAAATGCTTCTGTGTGTGTGGTTCTTGTTGTGACATTATTGCTGTAGGATAAATAGATAAAGGGAAGATACATAGTTACTATCATTCATTTACATTGCATTTTATAATATCTGAAATTTTAGTACTTTGCATATACTACAAGAATTGATTTATAGTTTAGCAGCATAGCTCTCAACTGTCCAAATTTTCACAGAATGTCCAGGTTTTTGCCTCATATTTTTGGTCTGTTCCTCCTAAAATGTGTGTTTTTCTAGATTTTTGTGGCAAATCATTCAGGACTGCATTCACTAAATAACGGCAGGTATTTCAGTTTCAGACTGCAGATCTTTAAGAAAATGCATGATAACACAAAACCCTTTATTCTAGTAACTCTCCAAGTTTATAAGAGCAATATTTAAAATATGTCCCTATTTTGGGGCCTTGTCCCCCCCATTATGTTTGACTTTGTCCAGATTTTTTTCTAAGAAGTTGAGCGGTATACTTAGCAGTCAGTTTTCATATAGCATTTTGGTAGTTATCTATTGTTATTGTTGTTTTTCTGTTTTTGTTGTATTCTGAAATATGATTAACATTTTGGTACATTTTCTTGTTTGGAAACATACACAGTACTGTGGTTTCTCTCATCTCTAAAAAGTGTTGTTGCAGGTTATTTTTTTTTATATAGTTTATATTTATCTGTAGTTTTTTTATTGGTGTGGGGGTAATTTCTTTGAGTGTGGTAAACATATTTTTTCCCTTTTAGTATACATTCATTCTTTTCATTTGATGTTTCTAACATACTTTCCCATGTATGGAAGTTTTCAAACTATTGCTTGCAGTATTTTTAAACAAATAGCTTATATTTAATAAGTATCAATATATTTTCAGTAATACACCATCATTAAAACAAATGGGAGAATACATATTCTTAGTTTAACAATATTTTATACAAATTTACCTCACAATATAAAATATAATCCCCTCTAAGCATTCATGTTTTTCACATTTTATTTATGACTGTTTTCTCTATCCAGGTTCCAGGTTCCAGAAAGGATGCATGCATTTCTATGTATCTGTAAAGTAATTATAATTTAGAAATTATTTGTTTCAGATTTGGTTAGTATCTTCCCCCTGAAGTTCTCTAAGCTGGAACCAGAATATTCATTTGCTGTTATATTTATATCTAGATCCCCCCTCTAATTAACATACTTTCTTGTTCTGCTACATCATCCTCCATTTGAATCTCATACTGTACCACGGGGGGGGGGGGGGGGGGTCAGTAGCTTTCAACTTTCTACTGATCATTTTTTTTAGCTACCAGGAACACTAGACTTATGCTCTTTCAGAACAAGGCTTTTATATCTAGTTGCTAGGGGTAATGTAACAAAAACATTCCTTTTGTTAGCTCTATACACCTATCAAACCTTTTGTTTAGCAAGCTCTCCAAGCCTTGCTTAAAAGGCTTTAATTCTGGACATGCATAAAAGAAGTAGCTCCAATCCCCTCTCTTCCCTTCCCTTCATCTCTAACATTCCTAAGTATGTATTAGAAGCAACTGATGTAGTCGACCTGGCCAATGAAAATATTTATGTAGCCATTGCCATGCATAAGATATGAAATTGGGCTCCCTATCGAAATGTTGGCACTCAAAATGCCAAGTGCTAAAAAGCAAATAAAAAAAAAAAAAAAAAAAGACTGAAAACACAGGAGGAGTGAATCTTGAATCCTCCATGTGCTAGCCCCCTCCCCTGAACTTTTACATATATACTAACTCCTAGATCACCATACCTTGGAGAAAGGGGAATATTCCAAGAAATGGCATCTTGTACTTAATGCATGTAAGTCCATTCTCTTGACCATTCAAACTCTGCATTTCAGGAGTTACTGTAGTGGATCCTGACATTTCAAATGGTTATCATGAACTTGTCTAGATTTATTGACATGTTTGGATGCTGAACAGATAGATATTTATTCCACCAAACAGATTCCTGCTCTTCAGTTTGCTTATAGATTCATAGATTAGTACTAGGCTAACTGCCCTTGCAAGCCATTTTTAAGCCTAGCCAATTATCCCTTGTGAGACTTGAACCCTGCACTTTGTGTTTGTAAGGCAAGCACCTTAACCATTAGGCCACCCTCCCAACCTCCCTCCCTTTCTTTTCTTTTTTGTTTTATTTAAGAAACTTTGCTTATAACAAAAAAATCTTGCTTTTTCCCCACTTTCTGAAATTTAAGAAAGTTCAGTTACAGATTTGCTGTTCTGAACTGTTTGTAAGTTTCTTGGAGGCCAGTGCTTGCTTGGGCTAAAGGGAAGTCTCTGTGTTCACCAGTGGCAGTGGTTAACACTGAGCAGCCTGCCTGTCCCTGTAGGAGTGGTTACTGCCTAGAAGCTGTAGTTTTATTGGCCATTTTGGGTCAATTCCAAACTCCTTGATCTCTCTCTCTTAAAACCCTGCTGCCTTGTGGTTTTGGTGTCTTTCCAGGCTTGATAGTTGTTGCTGAAGCACCTACCAAGGGGAGAAAATGCTGAGAGAAGATCGGAGACACTTTTGAGATTTTAAGTATTTTTTTCTGATTTTTTGTTTAAAATTACTGCTTTGCCACCTACTTTTTGGCATTTTCCGGCTTGCTAAAGTTTATATCTGTATTAGAAACAGTATTTAGAACACATCTAGAGCCTGTTTACTGCATTTCCTGTGTTGCACTTAATTTAAAATAGCTTTTTTTCTCTTAAAATTGCATTTTACCTGACTCTGACCTAGCACTCAAGTGTGGGGTCATTTATTGCACTGTTCTGACTATTTTGCTACTTGTGTATCTCTGCTATCTTTAAACTAAAACAAAACAAAAAAAAAATCTTGCTTTTTCCCACCTTCTGAAATTTAAGAAAGTTCAGTTACAGATTTGCTGTTCTGAACTGTTTGTAAGTTTCTTGGAGGCCAGTGCTTGCTTGGGCTAAAGGGAAGTCTCTGTGTTCGCCAGTGGCAGTGGTTAACACTGAGCAGCCTGCCTGTCCCTGTAGGAGTGGTTACTGCCTAGAAGCTGTAGTTTTATTGGCCATTTTGGGTCAATTCCAAACTCCTTGATCTCTCTCTCTTAAAACCCTGCAACTCTCTTTTTGCATGGTCTTGCGCACAGAGCAGCGTTAAACAGGTTTAAACTATTCCTGGCTCCAAAAAGTCTGCTCTTCACTTTTTCCCTTAGAACTGCTCTAAATCTCAAAATAAGCACTCTATTTTCATTCTAAAGCCCTGCACTTGCTCGTATAAGTATTCTTATAGGTAAACACAAATAAACTTAAGCACTACATCCTCTTATACTCATTTTAAGCACTTGCTCCCTATTGGTTCTTTCTGATCAGTCAATAAGTAGTTCCCTACATTATTCAGGCATGTCCAAAGGTCAGTTTCGAGTTTACTCTCAAGTCCAGCTGGTGAATCTGGGAATCTTGAGGCAATATTACAACTGCCTTATGTATACAGACCACCCTCTCCTCCTCCCAACAAGCTCAAATATACGTGAGAGATGCAACTATAAGGCCAAACTGGAGGCTAAGCTCTCTCAACCCAGTACTGGCACAGCCTGTCAGGAGGAGAAGGTAACCCCACACACCACAAATCCAGTCTCACATAGACCTATCGCATCAGCAAACCAAACACAAAAACACACAAAAACATACTCGGAGGCTCTAAATAAAAATCTGCCTAAGCAGCAGAGACCTACAAAGCAGACATCCAAGCAACGACTACCACGAAACAATACCCACGTAGCACATAGCTCACAAAGTCAGTGTGCCACACAGTCACAGCCCTTAAGGTTAAACAACACAGCCAATACACTTGTAATAGGTGACTCTATTGTCAGACACACTGACGTCCCACTCAACAGGCTGAGCAAGGAGAAGGTCACTGTAAGCTGCCTGTCGGGTGCCAGGATCCGCCTCATAACACAAGCACTCAGGTCACTCCAAAGCAAGTACAAATATGACTCTGTCATTGTCCATGCTGGTGTGAATGACCTGAGATGTACCTCCCTGGACTACATGAAAAAAGACATAGAGGAGCTCTTTGATCATGTAGCCGAGGCCGGTATGACCCTGACCTTGAGTAGCATCTTACCCTCACCAAGAATGATGCCACAGTATAAAGACAAAATGATCAATTTTAACAATTGGCTAAAGTATTGGTGTCATTCAAAGGGGATCCAGTGTCTGTCAGCCTGGGATGACATGCTCGACAAGCCACGTTGCTTTGCTAGGGACGGCTTGCACCTGTCACCCCTGGGTTTTCAAATACTGGCAAAGGCTCTTGCCTCCCCCATAGTGCCTTTTTTAGGCAAGGCTCAAAAGACAAACCCACCTCCATGGACAACACAAAGAAAAAAAAAACTAAGGGTAATGCTGCTCAACGCCAGAAGTCTAAACCTCAAGATGCACGCACTCGAGACTCTCCTCAGTATGGAGAATATCGATATCTGTGCAGTAACAGAAACCTGGTTCAAGGCTCCCGAGAGCACCCCCAGCACTAACAGGTTATACTTCATACCATGCTTTCCGGCCTCAAAACTCAGACTGAACCACAAAAGGAGGGGGAGTATCCATATTTATCAAAGATACACACACCTCCAGGTTATTGGCACTGCAAGAAACATCGGAGACCATCCATGTGCAACTAACAGTGGGCAAAACTGCCTTTCAGTTTGTAGCCTGCTACAGACCACCCTCCCAAACACAGGAACCTCACTCGGCTTTCCTGAGAACACTGGAGAATATGAAGGTCTCTCCAAACACCATTATATTGGGTGACTTCAACTACCCAAACATTGATTGGGAAAACTACTCAAGTCCAAACACCCTCGCCCAACAGGTCCTAGAATTTATAAACTCAAATGCTATGGAACAACTGGTCACCACTCCCACAAGAGGGGAAAACATATTAGATCTGGTCATCACCAACATGGGGTCTCTATGTTCCACACCAGAGGTATACCCCTCATTGGTAAGATCAGACCATAAACAAATCTCACTGGACATTCATATTCCGTCCCCACCCCTAGCCAAGGAAACCATGGTGAAGAACTTCTCAAAAGCAAACTTCACACTTCTCAAAACTGAGGTGGAATCCTTCAAAGCCCCCGGGCCAGTGGAAAATATGGCTCAAAATGCAGAATCCTTTACAAAAGCATTCTATGGACACCTACAGGAATGCATGGAGCATGCTATCCCAAATAAAACCAAGACTCACTCCTCCAAAGGCAGGAGACCTGTCTGGTGGACCCCAGCCATAAATAAGCAATACAACAGAAGGAGAAAGCTACTACATGATAGAGCAAAATCCCAAAAAGGGAAGGCGTCTCTGATAAGTACTAGCAAGAAACTACGATCCCTCATAAAATCATCTAAGGCCAGCTTCGAAAGAAAAATTGCACAAGACACTAACGATAATCACAAGGCCTTCTTTAGTTATGTCAGAAACCTGGGAGGCAACTCCTAGATATGCTCTGAGTTAGTGCAAAATGACAAAAAATACACTGAACCCACAGACATTGCCAACATCCTGGCAGAAAGGTTCAGTGCAAACTTATGCCCCCCTTCCCCCCCAAAAGAGCAAATGTCTATCCCAACAGAGTGTAACCTTCCTGAGATCACAGATGCACAGGTGAGAGCTGCCCTCTCCAAAGCAAAAAACACAGCATCAATGGGACCAGACGGTGTCCTGGGCTGTGTCTTACACGAGCTCCAAGAAGAACTAAACCCTCATATAAAGTCACTGTTCAATCTCAGCCTTACTACAGGATATGTACCCAAGGAATGGCGTACAGCAACAGTGGTCCCACTCCACAAAGGTGGTGCCACAACAGACCCCGGAAACTATCGCCCTATAAGCCTGACTAGCCTGGTCTGCAAAACTATGGAGCGTATCATCATGGAAATCATAAACAAAGACATCGGGATCCTCCAGACACTGGATCTTACCCAATTCGGCTTTGTTAAGGGCAGATCTTGCCTTTTGAACCTGGTCGACGTCTTTGAAACAGTTACCAAAGCCATAGATGAAGGGAAGGTAGTCCACACAGCCTACATGGACCTCGCAAAAGCCTCCGACACAATACCCCACTCGGGCATCATAAATAAGCTCACCAGCTTAAATATCAACCCCTATGTCACAAGATGGGTTGTAAACTGGCTCAGGGATAGAACCCACATGGTCAGAATAGCAGGTGCCATGTCAGACTCTAAACCAGTTACAAGTGGCATCCCACAAGGCTCAGTCCTTGGACCTCTCTTGTTCGGTATATGTTTCTCTGAGGTACAGGCTAACACGGGTGGACTATGGCTGACCAAGTTTGCAGATGACTGCCAACTGGGTGCCGTAATCGACTCTCTGGCTGACACAAGCATCCTCCAAAAGGGTCTCACAGAGATGGATAACTAGTGCCAGAGCCATGGCCTAAAGCTAAATGCCAAAAAGTGCATAGTCATCCCCTTTGGGAAAAACAAAGTTCCCACAAATTACCACATAGGTGGTAATCCATTAAGTATGGAAGAAGTAATTAGGGACTTGGGAACCCAAGTAGATAGCAGTCTCTCCTTTGACAGTCATGTTGCCAAAGTGATTAGAAAGACCTTCTGTATAGCCCACCTTATCATGAAAGGGTTCACATCTAGATCAAGAGAGGTCATTGTGCCCCTCTACTCATCACTTATAAGGCCCATAATTGAGTACAATGCCCCATTTGGGATGTACCTTACCCGACACCTGCAGCAACTGGAAAGACCCCAAAAGTATCTCACCAAGAGGATCAAGGGGCTCGAATAGATGTCCTATGCAGCTCGGCTAAAGAAACTCCAGCTCTACTCAGTTGCATACCGCCTACTCAGAGGCAATCTGTGTCTGACGTATAAAGCCATGTCCAACCCAGAATTAATGGACATGCTTCACCTCAGGAAGTCCAAATCCCTTAGAGCTACATGCTCCAGGGACTTGAACCTCAGCACAGAAATAAATAGGACATGCTGGAGGGACAGATTCATATCCCAGAGGCTCCCCTCACTCTGGAACAAAATCCCAATCCATGTTAGGCAGAGCCCCTCACTGACCCTCTTCAAGAGAAATCTTGACAAGTGGATGGGAGATCGTAAGTTTACCCCTGGGATCTCTTTTGTGTCCCTGCATGACAGAGGTACAGTAAACTAACCTTAAAAGGGCTACCTTCTGTGACCTACTATACAGAGGCACAGTCAACTAATCTAAAAGGGTGGTGAAAGCCAAACACACTCTGGCTAGGCTTATAAATGCCCTAGGGCAGATAGCCTAGTATCAACCTATGAACCTATGAACTCAACTCTATTTTATATATAGATTCTACTTCTAAATCTTTTTATAGTGGCTAAACATGACTGAGATTCTATTAACAGTTGGACTAAAACAGGGACTTTGTACTTAAACAGGTCCTTCAGCAACTGATTGTCTCTGCCTCTGTATTTCCTTGTATTCCTATAGTATACCCATAAACCAAAGCCATTCACTTGTCAGTAAATTAAAATTAACTCTAGCTTTATACCAGTTTAGTACTTCTGTTTCCTTTTAAAGTTGTTCTCGATACACAGTGGAGTGTCTCCCTGTTTAGACTAATTACCGCTATTTGTAGATTGTCCTAGGTTTAAAGGAAATTTTTCTATTTTCCAAGATGCACTCTCTTTATATCAATAAGTCTCTTCTTAGCTACCCTCTAGACCTTTGATGCTGTTATGTCTGTTTTTGAGGATACTTTTACAAGACCCAGAAATTAAGTGTAACATCACCTGCTTGTTTCTCCTGCTAATTAACAATCACTTCCTTATCATGGGTTTTACATTGTATTAAATATATCCACCTCCCTTGCATAGTTCAATGGGAAAATCACAAACCCAGAACTGCTGTTCTTACCATTTATACCAGCTGTACTGTTTTTCAGTTGTAGTATGCTTCATTGTTATAACCTTTCTTGGCATTATTTCTGTAGTTTGCATTCTGGCGTCTGTCAGGAGTTTCACTGCTTTAACTACGAGAGAATGGTATATATCATAGCCATAGCTGGGTCATTTGCTATCTCAGACAGTCCTGACTCTATTGCCCCCACCTAAACCAAAGATGAAGTCCAAAAATAAATAAATAAATTAATGAATAAATAAAACCGGGTCATATTAAGTTGAAGACCAAAAAATAAAGTACTAAACTTTTGATATGCAGCACACAAAGTTGTTGTACCTTTCGGCTTTTCCCGGTTAGGGGTCGCCACAGCGGAACTCCAGTCTGCTAATGATTGGTAGTTGATGTTACGTGCCGAGTTACCAGCCCTGATGCACAACCTTCAATGAAGGTACGCCCATTCATGCATGTCGCCATGCAGAAGACGCTCTAACTGTGAATCGAACCGGACAGGGTCTTACTGTGAGGCGACAACGCTACCGCAGCACCACCACCGCACACAAAGTATGCATTCATTATATCATCTGCGGAGCTGCTGACATGAATCCCTTTCACTTAAAACACTTCCCTCTCAGTTAGCACCATTTTGGCACTGTCAGTCAGGCCCCCTAACAGTTTGCACCTGAGGAAGCTGTTTCTCCCACTAGTTATGGTAATGGTAGATATTTTTTCAGTCGTGTTCTTTACAGGTTTTTGCTAACATATTCTTTAAGTAGTATAGCCCCAGGGATTGCCATGTGCATCAGCCTGTGTTGTTGCGCAAGGTATTTAGTGAGAATCTTTTTTCATGACAAAGCAATGCTTCATCTGTATTTGGTAGTTTGGATGTTTATTTCAGATAAGATTGTACTTAAAAAGACTGTTTGCTTGTTCACATGTAAAGCGTCTGAAGTTTTCTCTAGTCAGGACCTTAACTGTTGTTTATTGCATCTTATTAAAAAATTACCTTGCCTCATTGTATAGATTGTACATATCAAAAATTACTGTGCATTTTTGGCAATAAAAATAAGAGCTTAGTTTTGTGCTTATATGTACCATTACTTCTTTTTTGTCTTAATATTTGCAGGTCTACTATATCATAAATTACCTGTGTATTTATCTTCAGCATGTTCATTATTTACTGCTCTTTTATCTGGTCATGACTAAGAAGGGTCAGCAGACCAGTTCTCGTAAATGTAAAAGAAATTGTAAAGTAAAATAAAATAAATAACTTTTAATCCCGATTTTCCCTGCTTCAGTGTGAAAGAGACTGAGATATTGAGTTAAGATATATATTATTTTTTCAGATCATTTGGTAAAGCATGAAAGTATATCCAGGCATAATTTACTAAGTAGACCATTTGCTGTACTAGGATTTAACAACACTGACTTTCTTAGTATTTGCATTCCTTCAGGAGTCTTAATTGGGCTGATGCATCTCTCTCATGCCGTGAACTTCTATATTCTTTTTTGACTCCCTTGAATATGTTATTTGTTAGTATTCATCAATTATCTTACATTATGGGTGTCTGTTCAGGAAAGGGTTATTTATATCTCTTTATTCTTCTTGCAAGAATTACAATAATATGTTCCCAACATTTATTTATCACATTTGTTGATTGTAGAATAAGGCAATAATTAGATCTAGTTTGCTCTTTAAAGTGACTCAGCATTCTAACCCTTATCTATTTCCATCATAACCTCACCCTTTTTTCCAGCTGTACTGTGCCATCCTGATTGTCTCTGCAAATGAACTCCACCACCCACAATGATAGGCCATTCCAAGGCTTCACAATACTCTCTCTGAAAAAGTACTTTCCAAGATCAAGGGAACTCTTATTCCTTGCAATCTGGTGCCCTTATATCCTCCTTCCCCTTTATCTTTCCTTCACAGAATAGCTCCTTCACACCTCCCTACCATAGTTATAAAGTCCTACAGTCCTTCCTATATTTCATTGAGAAGAGCCTTAGCTTTTCTACTTTCTTGTGATATTCCTTCACCTTCATCCCATGGACTTTCTGACAGCTTTCCTCAGAATCCTTCCAGCTGCCTGATGTCCTTTTCCTTTTATGGTCTCCAGACCCAAACAGAGTGCTCAGACATACTGTGCAGACTGGAAACATTACCTCTTTATTTCTGAAATCTATAACCCTAAGGATACATTAAGTATTCTGGTAAGTGCTGCTACTGTCCCCCCACTCTGCACCCAGTGGTACTTTGTACATGTGATTAACACCCCAGATTAATTTCTTCTTCTTTTTCTATCATTTCAGCTCCTCCCAACTGATACTTCCCAACAGGGTTATTATGACCAAAGTGCAGTATTTTATATTTGTTTCACCTGAATCTTAACTGCCAGCTGTCTTTTTATTTACTTAGCTTTTTTTTTCAACCCCTCCCCACTGCCCAATCCTTAACTGTTGTACTCATCTCTGTGATAACAGCAAAGAGGTTGTGCATGCTCAGTCTTCCCCTTAGACATATCGGAGACAAATGTGCTGTAACATACTAGACCTAGAACAGAACAGTCATTTCTCTAAGTACTAACATTGTCTCTCTCTCTTGGCCAGTATGGCAGGTTTTTATATATTTACTGCAAAAATGCAAACAACTTGTGCCTCTGAAATTGTTTTTTTTCTTTCTTGTAGTCTTGGTGCTCTCTTACTGACTCAGCAATATATCTTCTCGGAGATAAGTAGAGAATAATGACAGACACCTTTTTATACATGACTGACAAACTGCTTCCAGTCACAAAGTAAATGTGCAGTCATGAAGAGTTTTCTATAGTATTCAACACAAAACCACTTTTCCAGTGTAACTCTGTTTAAGCTGTTTTGGTACCATGGTATCAAACTTTAATATGAAATTTCTTTCACATTGACTACATTTTAAATAGTTTCCTCTCTTAGGGAAAATACTAGGTTAAGACTGCAAAGCTGTTTTTACTGATATACTGATGCAGTTTTGTTATTCAGCATACTATTTTTGAAACTTGAGTCTTGTATCAATGACTGTTTCTGCTTCTCTTAGTGCATTAGCTACCCAAGCATTTGATAACAGTCCGCGATGGTGGTGCTGTGAGTAGCGTTGTCGCCTCGATTCTCAGCTAGAGCGTCTTTTGCGTGGAGACATGCGTGAATGGGTGTACCTTCGTTGAAGGTTGTGCATCAGGGCTGGCAACTCGGCACGTAAAAATCAACTGCCAATCATTAGTGGACCGGAGTTCCGCTGTGGCGACCCCTAACCGGGAAAAGCCGAAAGACACATACATACTTTCCAGGTTTCCTTTATAATACTAGCTACTTGTGAACTGACTGCATTGTAAGCAGTGACAAATGCGATACTCTGAAATGGGGAAGGTAGTCTGCATGTATTCTTTAAACAAAAAATATTACTACCATCAGATCCCTTTTATAAGGGACACCACCACCACTATATGCATCAAAATAACACCCATTCATCCAACTTCTCCCTAAAATTTCTTTTATAACCTTAGTTAACTACCCTTCATATTGGAAAATGTTTCACCTAACTTATTTTATCAAAACTATGCCTTGCGATGAATAAAATTGTCATGCATTAATGTTCTTAACAGTGTATAGGATTATGGTTATTAATACTCTGAAGTATATTTATAAATGTTATTTCCTTTGATTGAATCCAGGATTTGTTGAGGGGAAAAACTGAGTGGTGCTGTTGCCAAATACTGAGGAAAATCAGCCAGTTGTAAGATGACTGTGGCTAGTAGAATATTCCCTCGCCATTGCTAAGGACATTCACATCATAGTTCTAACACTTCCCATTCAATGTTTGTCACGTGCTGGGTTGCCTATCCTTATTCTAGGAATATTTATTGTAACAATAAGGTGACTACAGAACTTGTAACGATAAGGTGGCTATAGAACTAAAAAAAAAAAAAATTGTTGCAGTCCACAAAGGGTGTCACTTTATGCAGACAAAACAGACAGCTCCTTACATATTAGAACTATTTTTAATGTTCTGCCTAAACATTAGGCTGAATCAAAACGTGACTGCTCATATAAATGTTTCAAATGGACAGCTAGTTTCTGCAGGGACGAGATACTGCAAAGCATTTATTATTGATGGGATCTAAATGCCAGGTGGAACTATATGCATTTAAAGAGAAAGGTCTAAATAATGTTTTCAGTTAAACACTTATTAAAAATGAGATCAGTTGGAAAATAAAGTGCCGTTATTCAACTGATATTTTATCATATTGCAACTGGTCATATTTTATAATTGTAAGGTATGCTTTTAACATAATGAAGGGCAATGTTTGATAAAAGCTTGCTATTCTGCCAACATTTAAATTTAATAAACATTTATTTGTTGTTTTCCTGACTAGAGGGGAACATTTTTCTTTTCATTTGTGTACAGCATATAACTGATTATCTGTATTTATTACTCAAAATATTTTACCAGGAAAAGTCAAACTGCTTTAGAGCTATAACAGACTATTTCTCGGTTCTACAGTACACCTACATGAAAATTAACATGTGCCATGCTTCCAAAGAGCAATATACTTATTTTCATTCGAAGTGGGTATATGGCTTCTTTTCAAGTTTGAAAATATAGCAGATGAAAATAATGCACATGTCCTGAGATGTTGTGAATGTGTTGCCTTGATCTAAAGAGTTAATAATATATATATATATATATATATATATATATATATATATATACACACACACACACACACACACACACACACACACACACACACACGTATATATGTTGTTGTTACATAAAGACTGTAGGCACAGAGACAGGACACGTGCTAGACCAAGTAACTACTCCTACCTTTACATATGTTTTTAATGTGGAAAATTACAGCACAACATGTACACTTAAGCCATCTCATCAACCAAGCTATGACTGTTACACTAACTGCTCTGTTGAGCCCTGTACATAGCAGATTTTAAATTTTCTCATGATGTTCTCTTTCCATGTACCTCACTTAGTGTTACCAGCTTGCCTGCTAAAGTTTGGTATGACAGCAAGGTGTGCCCTTGTTCCCTCCCCCTTTTGTACTGTAATGAATGTTCTGTTCTCTCAGTCACCTATATATATAACTAATGCCTAAATAGTCATTGTCTGTACTGAAGTCTGATCCTTGTAGGCAGGACTTCTTTCCAAATATGGTGGGACTGTTTCTACTGTTTTGGGATCGTGTTGCATTACAATTTCCTACAAAACCAATACTGTAGTACACAGGGTGTTTCACAGTTAACCATGGTGGAGACGCAAGCCTTGATGTACTTTGCATTCATAGTGTGGTGACCAGTATTGGACTGTGGTAACTCTTGCCGCATCACTGTGCCCTTTCTTTAAGTATGGCAACAATCCATTCATGTGTGATGCCGTCACACTTTAGTAATGTGAACCATTTGTTATGAGAGTCTGGAACAGTCTTATCTTACTTTGGAAAGGTAAAGTAAGTGAAGCAGTGGTAGTAGGATCAGTGGTCTGCATCTTAGTTGATATATTATGGTGGCCGATATTGTATTCTGATATGGAGGTGTCAGGAAGCAGTTGTTTAAATAATTGTGATAATGTGATGAAAAGGGCAGATATTTTTTGTTTTGAGATGCTTTAGTTCCAGGGAGTACAATTTTGGATTAGTGATGTGGCTTACTGCTGTGATGTTGTGGTACCAGTTAGCAATGGTTTAAATCACTGTTTTGATACTCTGGCAGCAGGAAGCAGTGATTCCATGGTGGCAGACAGCACATTTTCTGGATCAGTATAAAGACACTATAGTGTCAGAGAGTAATGTTTTGGATCAGTATAAAGACACTATAGTGCCAGAGAATAATGTTTTGGATCAGTATAAAGACACTATAGTGTCAGAGAATAATGTTTTGGATCAGTATAAAGACACTATAGTGTCAGAGAATAATGTTTTGGATCAGTATAAAGACACTATAGTGTCAGAGAGAGTAATGTTTTGAATCAGTATAAAGACATTATAGTGTCAGAGAGTAATGTTTTGGATCAGTATAAAGACACTGTAGTGTCAGAGAGTAATGTTTTGGATCAGTATAAAGACACTATAGTGTCAGAGAGTAATGTTTTGGATCAGTATAAATACACTATAGTGTCAGAGAGTAATGCTTTGGATCAGTATAAAGACATTATAGTGTCAGAGAGTAATGTTTTGGATCAGTATTGTGATACTGTAGTAGCATGGAGCAGCGGTTAGGATCACTGTCATACTGTGGCAACAGGGTGGATGGTTTGTGTCTGTGCTCTGATGCTATGGTGGCAAGAATCAGTAGTTTGGATATGTGTTTTATTACTGTAGTAGCCTGGGGCAATGGTGTGGATCAATGTGATACCTTTCTGTCAAGGAGAACTGGTTTGTTTCAGTGTTGTGATGCTGAGCCTACTCATTTAAGACTAATTTCCATATTGGTTTATACAAGTGTGTAATTGTTTCTCAGTCAATGTTCAATGTTCCCTTTTAGTGGACAGGCTCTGCTGCATTGCAAGAGTCATTTGTGATATGTCCACTATTTAAAATAAAAGAAATCTGTCATTTCTCATATGGGTGACATATATAAAAGCTATCACAAACATAATATATAATAGTGATATTTTATTACTTTTCAGTGTTGTGGGATCTGAAATGTCATGCAAAAAGGATTTCGTTAATAATATTGAAGATGCCCATGTTTGTCTGAAGCACACTCTTAGGGTATCTTATATATAATTTACTCAGTATAATTCTTTGAAAAATTATGAGGATGTGTCAAACTGTTTTATATCACAGACACCTATGTACAAGGAACAAACATAAAAAAATGGGGGCACTCAATTTTAAAATTGTCAATAGTAAAGTGGTTCCTATTTAGTATCATTCATAATATTTTCTACTATACTTAAATGCCTTAGATTTGCATGTCTCCAGCTCACTGTTTTGGTGTGCATAGACTATCATGACCCACTTTATTTCTTGCCCATCAGCTCTTAATTTTAAATTTCTGTTTACATATCAATGTCCAAATCCAAACTTTACCCATTGCTTTCTCTGTTGATCCATTTACCCATCTTTCTGGAACTACGTTTTTTCTAGATCTGATTCCCTCCTCATTGCTGCATGACATGCCTACATCTCTGTTGATCCATTTACCCATCTTTCTGGAACTACGTTTTTTCTAGATCTGATTCCCTCCTCATTGCTGCATGACATGCCTACATCTCTGTTGATCCATTTACCCATCTTTCTGGAACTACGTTTTTTCTAGATCTGATTCCCTCCTCATTGCTGCATGACATGCCTACATCTCTGTTGATCCATTTACCCATCTTTCTGGAACTACGTTTTTTTTAGATCTGATTCCCTCCTCATTGCTGCATGACATGCCTGTACATGTAATTGCTGCTTCTGTCAGTATGTTTTTGGATTCTTTTTAGAGCTAGAATTCCTTATCATTTGCATTCTCTCCCAAAATTTCTCTTAACTATGCCTTCAGTGATGTTTTCATTCATTGGTAAACTGCTTCACACTGCAAAAAGCTGATCAACATATAATAATCACCATTAAACTCATAGAATGAATTATCAGTAGTTTATGCAACATGCATTGTGCTCATTACGAGTGTGACAGCATGGATTCTCTTCGCCATTTGTTGTGGATCACCATTTGGAGTATGTTTTTAAGTTATCACTTCTCTCTCCACCATTGTTTTGTTTGCAGTAATGTTGTCAAAATAGTCTAGTCCAACATCCACTATAGGGTCCTGTCCTCTCATTGTTCAGAAATGTTTTCAGGATGCCAGTGTAAACCCTTATTTTGTCTGTACCCAGAAGCTTGTAAAGCTTCTTCAACGAAATGTATCTGCAGTCTTCTGAACAACATGACAGTGTTCTTTATTTAAAATCAGTGACCTAATTAGCAACTCTCCCATTGTCTGGAATGAACTGAGGCATAATATGCTGCAATGTATGCCTCAGTCTTCTCTTGGACAATAGAAGGGTTTTGTATTAGCTCTGGGGTTGTCATGAGTGACTCCCAGCATCTGGTATCAAGGAGACACGCCAGAACTAACCAATTGTCGACACCATTGAAGCCAAAAAGACAACAAAATCAGTAACTTTATACCATCTGATAATTTCTTCGTATACTAACATTTGCACTCAAGTTTACAAAATTCAGGCAAAATAGTTCACTCTGTCACAATTCTCTCCTTTACCATGTTTATATTTCAGGTCTGTCCACTGTGACTTAAAAATGGTCTCAATTATAAAGGTGCAATTATCTTGTTACTAAACAAACACAGAAATTAAACACTCAGATTAATACAGAAATCATCTTTGGAAAATAGACTTTTTGAAAATTTCCATTTTGCTGCACATTTTTGAAGAAAACTGGAAAACAGGCATGACTAGATTCTAAAGTTTTGGAAATGGAGAGAGAAGGGCCACTGGCCCATATTAAAAGTGGGGTATGTTAAAATATTGCTGTAGTTATAAGATTTCATAAAAAATTAGTTTAGAATGTATAAGTAACTGGAACATAGAGCAGGATTCAGAAAACCATGCAGAATAACAGTACCCTGTGTGCATAGGATACCTATAGTATGTAATCTGGTTGTAGCACTGTTCAGAACAGAATTAAATATTGTTGCAACCCAGCATATCATGGCATCGGATGGACATCTGGAACTAACTTTGATAGATGCTGGTGGTTAGTACTATACTCAGAGAACAGTAAGCTCTGGAAGGTGTGAGGGTCCCTCCTGTATTCAGTGTTGCATGTGCGCCTAACCAAATGTGCTATGTCCTCATCTCTGGAAAATCTCATCAAATCCTTCTGGATGCATGACCCCTCATCAGATCAGAGGAAAAGTGATATTATGTTCAGATGCATAGCCACCATGCCTATCTGCTATACCACAGTGCTAAGTAGCAGGACAGAGAATACAACATACTCATTGGACATCTATTTATGCTTATCACAGTACACTCAGCCACCATGCCTGAGCCCAGCTGCACAACCATGGAATACCTCATAGTGGAACTGTCATCCCTAGCCATATCTCTCAACTATTCAGACTTATGCAGAATGTCACAACTTTTGCTTCATATGCTTGGTCTGTTCTTCATAAAATTTGTGGTTCCCTTGCAAATCATGGAGGATTGATATCACTAAATGATCCTAAATAATGACAGATGTTTGAGTTTCAGACATAATATCTTTAACAAAATATATAATAGTGCAAAATATGTTATTCTAACATTTTTTTTTTCAATTTACAGGAGAAATATTTAAAATCTGTCTTTATTTTTGGCCCATTGTCTCCACATTATTTTTGGCTGTGTCCAGATTTCTTGCACTGAGCTGTTGAGAGGTATGTCCCTATCCTATTCTGAATCATTGCTGATGCCCTCAGCCCAATATTCTTATAGTGGTGTGAATGAGAAAGGCTGTTATAAAACTTTGGATGAACAGAACATGAGACATGGGAGTAGCAGCTAGGTTTCCCAGCAGCTGGAGGTGGTACTGTTGGAAGACTTCCACATGAACTGGCATTAGGTGGGAACAGGAGATTTGAACAATGTACAATACCTTGTAGACTACTTACAGTATCACATGCACATGCACCTTCTTCTCCAGGTGGTGTCAGTGCCCACAGTGGACTACATTCTACCTCTCTATGTGCACACAACTTGTGTAATAGGCATCCATGACAGACACAGACACTAAAGCTATACTGTGATGTAGCTGCAGACAGCTATTTCCACATCAGAAGTTTAATTCACAGAATACATGGCAATGCCCTCTGCTATCATCATTCATTCTTTAATGAATCGTTGTAGCTAAAAAAGTTAGGAACTGATCCTGCCATATTTCTGAAAAGGAGGCTTCTCAGCTGGACACTTACAGTTATGTGCTTATGTAGTACATACTTTGGAGAAAAAGGCTCATCTGAATACCTCATTCATTGTTCTTGTGAAAACTGAACACATGTTAATCTCAGCCGAGTAATATAGTTTACATCAATTGCAAAGTTAATACAGTGTGTCTGGATGGGCTGTTGTCATGACTGATAATCTGGATTTGGTGGTACCCCAGCAGTAGTGAAAAGTGCTGTTTGCATATATGGCTGCTTCATTACACTTCCATGAGCCTTGTGTTGCAACATTTATTGTGTATGCTCTTTGCGTTTGTATACAAATCTATGGATGTAGACACAAATGCATTTTTAGGTTGCAAAACCATATCTTGTACATAATAAATATACTGTTACATGCCTGTAACAGTATATGACAGTCTTTTGGATGTTTTTTTATTCTGCACAAGATATGGTTTTGCAATGGTTGAATGAGATGCAGTTCTAAAAATAGCCAAGATCATCAGATGAGCACTTCCAGGCTTGTGTTAGTGCTGTATGCAAAATATTGTCCTTTTTGGTTTACAATATGTGGGTTTCATGCTTCATTAACATTCTACCATTATATATTTCTTTTTATTTATTTATTTATTTATTTTTGTATTGAGGTCTAAGTCGCTGTACCTATTTTTTCGGGTTTTATGAGCCAGGCAGATGATTGATATCTTCTATATTCAGTGATACGAGCCTCCTTAATGTGCACCATATTTCTGAATCTCACCCAAATTCTGCTTCCTTGTACCTTGCTAAATATAAAGTTGATGAAGTTCTTATACGTTAAGTTCAACTAAATTATTTTGAGCTCATTAGTTATTGTATTTCATAAGAAATCACTGCTGTTGCAGTTTGGATGAGTGCATCAATGGGGGTTTATTTATTTTGTTTGTTTTTTTTGTTTTGTTGTACAACCATGTTCTTAGTATATATGAGTTAAGGGTGTTAGTGGAAAAAATACCAGGAGGTACAGGGTGGATTGCCTCCATAAAAATACTTTTTTTCTTAAAATTCTTTTTTTGAGTTAGTTTTTGCCATTTTATTTTGTTTGTTTAAAATTTTAAGGAATATATGCTCAGTTAACTATTGTGGTGTCTCTGCACGAAATGCTCATGTTAGCACAGCTCCTATTAAAAATACATTTATGTATAGTGGATGTAGTTACTGTGTTTTGGCATTCATGTTTTTTAAAGTATGGCATTTTATAGTCTGGAGAAAGTTTTCAGTATTCATTGTGAAGAAACAAGAGATGAAATGTATAGCCTCACAGGTGATCTGTAGTTTCTAAATAGGTTTTCTTTTATTTTTTTTAATACAGTTTTTAGTGTTGCTTATGGACTTCCATGCTTTGCTTTTTTGGATCTGTAGCTTATCGTGTTGAGTGACTTGGTCCTGAGTTTTGTTTACTTCCATGCTTTGCTTTTTTGGATCTGTAGCTTATTGTGTTGAGTGACTTGGTCCTGAGTTTTGTTTACTTCCATGCTTTGCTTTTTAGGATCTGTAGCTTATTGGGTTGAGTGACTTGGTCCTGAGTTTTGTTTACTTCTATGCTTTGTTTTTTTGGATTTGTAGCTTATTGTGTTGAGTGACTTGGTCCTGAGTTTTGTTTACTTTCATGCTTTGCTTTTTTTGGATCTGTAATGTTGAGTGACTTGGTTCTGAGTTTTGTTTACTTCCATGCTTTGCTTTTTTGGATCTGTAGCTTATTGTGTTGAGTGACTTGGTCCTGAGTTTTGCTTAGTAGTCTGCTGAATCATTTATGTATCACTTTTTGATGTGATCTAAAAAGCGGATGGATCATCACAGTGATATAATGGCTGATTATAAAACATTTTATATGACATTTTTAAAATCTAGTGGGTTATACAGTGTGCATTTTTATGACTGTGTCTTATTTAATAACATGCACTTTTATTTTTTCAGTTGGGAATTGCCCATTCAGAAGTAAAAAACTCACATTTGTTGTGTTGTGTTTGGATAGCAGAGGGAACAGTGATGCATTTTCAGATTGGAAGACTAATGAAAAAGGTAGCAACTGTTCTTTGGAAATTTGAAACTTCTACATCTGAATGCACTTTCATATGACCTCAGTAGTGAAACACCTTTAGTTACTTTAGAAAGGGATTAATCACATTGCAAAACAGTGAGCTGGTATACTATAGTTGTCATTATCACCTAGGCTTTCCACCACCTCAGCAGAACATTCATAATTCTTAGTATCTGATGCATAGCAGGCTTGGTGCTGGCTGGCAGAACCTCATTAGTTTCTGAAAACTTACTAAAGAGCAAGTCAAACAACACTTTTGCTAAGTGGTCTGTGCTTTGTTTGTGTATATTTAGGGATGCTGAAAGTGTGTTATCTTAATGCCACAGATCGGATTGACATGAACAATGTCTGAATTATTTATTTAGTTGTAGACTAGTGTCTGCATCCATACCTGTATTAGATGTTTACTTAACTGCAAACACTGCTCATGCTGAAAGGTAACAGGTGACTCAAATTTTAACAAAACTTTGTTGTGTGCCACTGTTCTTCATATGTTGCTGTCAGAGCCTTAGACTGACATCCAATGCATTTCTGTTCTCTTCTCAATTTCTCTTTCTGTCAGTTAAACCATTGCCTGTATAATATACTAATTGCACACAACATCCATACATGCTAATCTAAAATTTTATTCACATGGTAGTAGTACTTAACTTTTTAATAACACAACTTCACTTGGACTTGGATATTAATGATAACTCACATTTTCTGTTAAACAAAGCATATATTTCACAAGGAATAGCCAGACTAGGGAATTATACATTATAACTTCATGTTTTCTTTCTTAAGATTTAACTAATCTTCCTTCTCATCTCTTTTATTGTGATTCATTTTCCCATTAAATGTCAAAGTAGTTGCTTGAGCTGTTACCTTTTCTAAATGAACATTGACTGTAATTTAACATCGAGGGAGAATCATTCTTTTTATGGCAGACCATAAGCTGGTCATCTAAAGTTTTAGTTTTAGACTCTTACAAAATTATACACATATAAACTGTGTCTGTCTCTGACATTTATTTATCAATCTAAACATCCAAGCTGCACACTTTCTATCCACACCAGCCAGCATTTTCTCATGTACTGTTTTAGTGAGTAAGAAAGAAATGATGCACTTGCCTTTCTAAGCACAATTTAACATCAGTAAACTTAAGTCCTCACAAAGACCTCCTGTTAGTGTAAATGTTAAAGTAATTGTGAAACCTATGTGGGTCCAGTAAAAGGTAATATGTCACCTCTGTGTTCCAGTGTCTTTCAAATAAATTCATTCTTTGTGCATCAACAATGCCTTTATTTCTTTGCACCTGTTGTAACTACCCATGTTAAATGTCTGATTATATGTAGTTTATTACTCATATTAGCTGTTTGTTAGCCACAACCACTTCTCACAATGAAGTGTGAGAGCTGTTCTACTATAAATTCCCACTGCACATTTCAACAGTGTTTTTGTTCTCCATTCCTGTTATAGCTATCCATGTCTTATGTATATATATATATATATATATATATATATATATATATATATATATATATTTATATATATACATACATATATACAAATATTTAGATTAAATCACCAACCATAAATTAAACAAGTCAAAATTGGTGAAAACCAGTTTCTGTAAGCTACAATAACATTTTTTTATTTGTTTTTTATTACAGGGACAAGCACCCTTGTACTACTCATGTGTGTGTGTTGGGGGGGGTGAGGGTGGTGATATCCACATCCTACCAACATGTATGTACTCACTCCATGGTTGTACAACAGTGCAGAAAATAGCAAAGTCAGTGATTGCTGAATGCGGTTTTCAATTATATTGACTTCGACTTCTAAAGTCTCACTGTATAGCTGTCATGTTCTTAGGTATTTTATAATTACTTATATTAGCTGAATCCATTTGCCATATTGAAGGGTATCAGCTGTGTCCAACTGAATTCCTACTGTATTTATTTTCAGCAGAGCTTTTTTTTTCCGTTTTTGCTACAACTGCCTTTTGTTTGTGTGTGTATGTAATATATATGTGTGTATATATGTGTGTGTGTCTGTGTGGAGAAAATGTGTTTAGGGGGCATGGTAGGCAAATCCTTTTTTTTTTTCTTTTTACTTTTACTCCTCATGTAGATATGAGGGCAGGATGTAGGACTTGGTTCTCCTTCAGCAGAAGGGGGGGGGGGGTACCAAACTGGAGAACAGACATGTAATGTTGAGGGAAGCCAGATTATGAAGTTGTGCTGGATACCAGCTGAGCTACCTATGGCTCCAAGATTTAGATATCTGAATGTATGTGCTCAGATATACATTTTTGTAATAACCTGGAGATTTTCTCTCTGGGTCTCACCTGTAAATTACCCTTCTGAGTCAGTCTAACCATTTTAACAAAACATTTGAAATAAATGTGTGTCGATAAAAATGTAAAATATATTATATTACAATGGTGTAATGTAAGCAGATGGTATCTAGAAAAAATCAGCCCACCAACAATAAATGGGCAAAAAACACAAAATGATATTAGTGTACATATGGAAGAAGTCAAAAATAAAGGCAGATGTCCCCCTAAAAATTTGAAAACCATATTCATTCTGGTAGTGGTAATAGCATTGGCATAACTCTTGAACAGAATTACACAAACAATATTCTTGACATTTTGAACAATGTGTGGAGTATGACAACAAAATGCACAAAGTCAGGTGGGCAATCCACATCTCTATCTGGCACAGGGAATGGCAAACTGTGCATGTGACTACGTTGGAATTCGTTATCAGTTGGGGGTATTGACGTGAGGAACAGTTGGAGAGAATGAAAGCTAATTACGTTGTTGAGGGGGATGTTGTTGCAAAATTGGATCCGGCAGGGAAAGATGTGTGTGGCTGCTGGAGGAGAAACACACACACACACACACACACACACACACACACACACACACACACACACACACACACACATATGTACTGAAACAGACATATATGCACACATACATATACAGTTTTTGTGTGTGTGTGTGTGCACGTGTGTGTGTGTTTGTGTGTGTGTGTGTGTTTGTATCTGAATATAAAGTGGTTATGAACCATTTGCTGCCTGTGTATAACATAGGTCACTATTTACTCATGCTCTTAGCCACATTGTGTTAGCCTGCACCTTGTGTTTACATCACCTTCCACTGCAACCAGCAGATTATTCAGGATGGCGATGTTCATTAGTATTGCTGGCTCAGTATTAAAAAGCTCTGTAGTACATAGTAGCATGCATTGTAATATCTCATAATTTTGTACACATTCAAAGGTGCTTTTGTGAATATGATCTACATTTTTTTTCTTGGTGCACTAACTTTGTGCAGTACAGTACATATTTACCGATACCTTCATGAAACACAGTTATCATTCTTTGAGATTTTATGTGACTGAGCAGAAATTGTTACTCTGCCTGAAAGTTTCATCTTAATTTTATCAAACACTGTCACATGAGGTAAACTGTCTATAATGATATATAACTGACATTCTTTTAAAATTGCATCTGTATTGTAACAAGGAAGATATTCTGATATGATGATGTTCTACTCTGTATTCATCCATACATCCTAGTAATATGAGCACAGCAGACATGTTTATTATATTATTACACTTGTAGGTTTATAGATTCATAGGTGTTTACTAGGCTATTGACCTCAGGGGCCTTTTTAATCCTAGTCATGTAGCCCAACTCTCTGGCAAGTTCTGGTGCCTTGATAAGTGTAAAAGGGGCTTGAGGGGTGAAATATTTAAACATTTACAGACTGCCGATGTCCATTAGAGACACAGATGCCAAACCAGGGATGAATTTCCTGTTCACCATCCACCTGTACAATTACACTTGAATTGGGTTAGGGAGGAACTCTGTTTCATATGGATATGGAGTTTGTTCCAGAGAAGGGGTTGTGTCTGGGATACACACCTGTTTCTTCAGCAGGTCCTATTTATAGTAAAAAGAAAAAAAGCTTGGATTAGGCAACCAGCAGCTAAAATAAAAGTGTTGAAATATTTATTGAAATAACAAAGATCCACAATGTTTAGTGCTTCGCCTCCAAAGCACTAGGACTTCTTCACAAACAAATTCCAATAATTTGCACCATGTTTAAATACACTACGTAAGTCATGTGACACAAAACCTACTTTTAAAGAAATACAGTGGTAAAATTAAAACATATAAATTGAGCCTGCTTATCAGTTACATACAATATAAAACACATAAAAAATGTATATAACTCATAATACTTGTGTTCTAGTTTTCAGTACAGGGACTAAATAAATTTGGTCATTAAGACCAGGTGGCATATTTGAGTTCAATTTGAGTTGCCAAAAGACTTCACATCTTTCTATTTGCAACTCCTCTAATGTCTTTTGGTGCAGCACCCAAAATGACAAAATGGAATTTACCCCATCCAGTACAACTTGAGGTATGCTTAAAAAGTGCATTGCTCATATTACATTTCGAAATTGCATACAGATGTTCATAAATTCTCTTTCTCAAATTTCACTCAGTCTTCCCAACATAAAAACTTTGAAATTTGTTACAAATTGCAATGTATACCAAACCCTTGGTTGAACAATTACCTTGTTTAAGATGAATAAGAAAAGGTATAACAGGTAACTCTAAAATGTAGTTTTTTCTAAAATGTAAGAACACTGGTGACAACTCCCACATTTAGTTGTAGCTTTAAAATTAAGCATACTTGGTGCAGGAGAATGCTCAAAAAGGAATTTGAGGTTTCTTCCCATTGCATATACAAAATTGAGGTTCTGTCCTAGAATCCATACCAAATCAGGGTTGGCTGTAAAAATCACCCATTTTTTTAAATAACTTCCTTAACCTCCTTAGACCCACATTTGTATGGAACAATCCTGTTGTTAGTAAAATGTCTTATTTATATCACAGGCAATGTTTAATTCTTTTAGAACACTTAATTCTGGTGCTGTTTGTTGTGGGATATGTAGGAGGTCCATCAGAGTGGGGATCTGACAATGCCTTGTATGCCAGATATAGATCAACAGCCTGTATGAGATAGAATACAGGGATAGGGCCTTGAGGTAGTCTGGATAGGACATGTTACTTATACCCTGTATTCTTTTAGTGAGGAACCTCTGTGGATGTTCCAATTTCTGGACATACCTGGTTAGGTACATACCAAAGGGGGCATTGTATTCAATGATAGGTCAGATGAATGCTGAATACAGTGGAAGAATGACTTCCTTGGACCTAGATTCCATATCTTTGTTTATAAGTTGCACAATATAGAATGGAATAGAGTGGAACAATTACTTCCTTGGATCTAGATGACATACCTTTGTTTATAATTTTCACAATATAGAATGAGTTCCTCACTACTGTAGACATGTAATGGTGAAAGGCTAGATTACTGTCTATGTGTGTCCCAAGTCCCTGACTACCGTGTCAACTCTTAGGGGTGTTTTGTCAATATGATAGTTATCAGGGGTGGATGATTACTCAAGGGATTCTATTATGCATTTCATTTCTGGGCATTTAGTTTTAGTCCATGGCTCTGACAGTAGTTGTTTGTATGTGTCAGCCCTTCCTGGAAAACATTTGTGACAGTTGGTGCTTCAGTGATGGCTTCTAATTTGCAATTATCTGTAAATTTAGTCGGCCAGAGGCCATTGACATTGGCCTTGACTTCAGAGAAGTAAATGCCAAAAAGGAGCAGTCCCAGGACTGTTCCCTGAGGGACTTCACTTGTGATTGGCCTCTTTGTAGAGGTGGACTCCTCAATTCTAACTTCTTGGTCATGCCTGTGAGCCAGCTCGCTATCTACTGAGTGGCATAAGGGTTTGTACCTATTCTCTTAAGTTTGTCAACATTTCCTGACTGGGGTACTGTGTCAAATACCTTGGTCAGGTCAAGGTAGGCAGTGTGAACCATTTTGCCTCATCCATTGCTTTCGTGACCTTCTCAAAGAAGTCCACCAGGTTGAGTAGGCATAACCTGCCCTTGATGAAACCAAATTGGGATAGGTCCAATGCTTGTAAGTTTCCTATGTCATTACTGATCAGTTCCATGATAATTCTTTCCATGGCTTTGCATATGAGACTAGTGAGACTTGTGGGTCTGTAGTTTCCAGGGTCTGTACATGGCTCACCTTTATGCAGAGGGATGACTGTTGCTGTTCTGCATTCATGAGGCATAATACCTGTAAATTGGCAAAGAAATGCACCTGGGCATATTGTTATTTGAATAACCTCCACCTTAGAGTAAATTGGAGAATAATTATAACTCAGATATCGAGCTAGAAATTGGAGAGGATGAGCCACCTTTATTACTAAAGTACCATAACCACTTCCTACTAATTTTTGAATAACCTTCTTATAAAAATCTCATTTTGTCTGGCAAATGAAATATCATTACCTGCAGATGGTGAAGTAAAGAAAAACAATAGTTTAAAAAGAACATAATTTTGATTGTCTGTCTTATGGAGTAAGGATTGAAATTGCTTATTTATTTGTAGTGTTCATAGGTTAGTACTAAGCTAACTGCTCTTGCGAGCCATTTTAAGCCTAGCCAATTATCCCTTGTGAGACTTAAACCCTGCACCTTGTGTTTGTAAGGCAAGCACCTTAGCCATTAAGCCACCCTCCCAATGCCTTTAAATCTTGTAATCTTGAAGAAAGGACTGAGAAGCTGGAATATAGTAGTAAGTTCCTGCTGGAAGGTAATCAGATGGCAAAGTAGTTAGCTGGGAAGAATGGAAAGCTAAGACATTCCAGGACTTATTGTTTGTATTGCAGACTTTGTTTAACAGACAAATGAGGTTTTGACCTGATTTATAGACTGACCTGATATGTGGCCAAATAGCTGAAAAATATTTTGGTGGGCGGAGCTGTTAATATGCAGATTTGAAACTTATCAATTCACATTTCTGAAAGCCTTATGAGATCAGCCAGCATTTTCTCTGGCCTGAGCACTTTGCCCAGTGTTAAGATGTGAGTGCAATTTTTAATCTCTGAGTAACGGAAAGGTTGAGGTGGTCAAGACCATTACTGAAAGTATAAAAAGATAAAGTTTACTAAGGAATCAATTAACATTTTCTCAGTCATGTAAGAATGGTGTTTTGTATGTTTTTTTGACAGTATTCCAACATTATATTCTTAATATATTTTCTAAACAACTGGTGCAAGTGTGTTTTTTTCTGATAAAGGTACTATATTTTTGTCTTTCCTCGACTATAATTTGGTTGTCAAAAAATTAGGAAACAATGTCTATTTTTACATCTGACTGTACTGTAAGCCACCTTTTCCTTTCTTACTTCTGAACATTGTGCTTTACATGTTATCTTCATTTTAAAAGCTTCCACATTGGCCTGTTGGCCTCGTCTCAGAGATCTGTTTGGCATCAACTTCACAAATTTTGCTGTAGAAATACAATGTTCCATATTAGTCAAAAAATAAGAAAAATATTTCTAAAGTGGAATTGCAGGCTAATTAAGTCAAAGTGAACTCCAGCTGTACTGACACTGAAAAAACTGGGATTCAATAAAATGTATTTTGAAGGTAAATGTTAAAGATGAGCTCACCAACCAGTACTACAACTGGCTGCCATTTTCTGCAACAGAGCAATTATATATGTAATCTAAATCTTAGTGAAGCAAATTGATACAAATATTAAGCAATGAATCCTGATGATTTAAATTTCTATAAATATCAGGCAGTGCAAGGTCATTCTGTTGTCTTATATTTATGATGGGTTGTCTTTCCAAGGGGACGTCTATTTAGGAATAAATCTAACATAATGTTAAAGTCCCCCTGAGTAAGATATGAGTATATATATTATATAAGTCTTATATAATTTATTATATAAATTTACTATCTCTCCTACCAGAAAGAGTATATACCTTTTACAACCTATTACTTATTCTGCTATATATTCTTCATGCATCATTATGTAACATGCATATTAGGAACTCTCTTCTATCTTGTATATAATGTATGGTCGACTTTATTGCTTGCCTTGTATTTTGCTTATTTTCTTTTATTGTATTCGCATATTGTTCTACTTTGTTATTGACTTAATGTTTGCAGATGTTCAATTTTTTTAATTCTGTTTAATGTGTACTGTGGAGCTTTTCTCCCCAGAGCTCCGCTGAAAATGGGCACATACCTAGTCGGACTTTCCCGGTCAACAAATGTCAAATAAATAAATAAGTCATCAATGCAATCTTTTATTTATTTGCCATTTGTTAATCAGGTCAAAGGGCTGTTCTATCATCCATTTCCAGTCATGATCTAAGCCATAATAACAATCCAATACAGTATATTCAGTACAATTATAGCATAATGGAACATAGTCATATAGTAGTAAATATGTTAGTGAAGAGTTACCAAGATATACTGAGACTAAATAGCCATAAAACAGACTTGCATATACCAAGCCTGAGATGGCCATTTATAGGTATGGTAGTCCTTGAGCTGCTATATATATATGTGTATAAGTTCAGTGGGAGTGAGATGCCTGCCCCCCACATCCGAGGGTGCTAGAGTCTTGTTCCCTCCTAAAAACAAAGACCAGTGTTTGATATTTGATCTTATCCTGCTTTTTCATTTTTCCCCCTTTTTTCTAGTGTGTAGATATGTGGCTTTATGAGTGCCAACATTTAAAAAGGGAGCCAGTGAAGGAGTGATATGAGAAATTATGAGCAGTAAACGTGCAGCATAACAAATTTAATAAGATAAAATGTAATGCACGATTACAGCAACCTCTATGACAAATTCAGTGAGGCATACAACATTGTTAGAATGGAACACTGTGGAGAAGCCAGTAAGATCATAGGTTACAAATAGGAGGGAAATGCTGCTATCTAGCTGACATATGTTTATATAATAATGTCATTTATACAATATTTACATAGATTGAATGAGGTAATTTATAGATATTAAACTGTTAAATTATATAAATGTCTACAACAGATGCATAATTTTAGGACATTTAACCATTGTTTCTAAAGCAGCTGCATGTAGCCCCTTTTTCTAAGGAGATTCTTAGGTCCAGTTTACATTTATTCATTATCTGTAGTTTTCTCTTTTAAATATGTAGTCTATTCTAGGTGCTTGGTCCAAATCTGGAAAAGTGTCTCACCCCCCCCCCCTCCCACAACACTCCCTCCCACCCTCTGTTGTGGTGAGCTTGAAGCATGTATGGGTAAGGGTAAATTTATCCTCTTGGCTGGCCCTCAGGAACTGAAGAAGTTTCTTCATAAATAAGTTTTCTTTGTAATAGAGACAGTCATCTTCTGATTTTTATACAGTAAGGTACTAAGTAAGAAAAAATTGGTCTACTGGTTATAGGAAGCCACCACCTGAGTCTCTTAAGGTGGCTGCAGTAATACGCATGTGAGTCTGCTAGTATTACAAATCTACATCTCTTATTTTCTGCAGTATGCAGTCTTTCAGTGTTGTATATGGATTGTAGGGTTATTAATAGAAGGCAGTCTTCTTGTTTGCATAGAATGATGTTTCTAGCAATTGCTGTCCATGGAAGTGGTAATAAAATGTTTGAGATCTTATTGCATAACTTGAGTTGTTTATTTCCATGGCAATCCTTTGGTTATCTGACGTTAAGCCATATAGGTAAAAAATGACTGACCTTGGTGTATCACATGTACATAAAACCCATTTTAATTTATTAACCCATGTGCTTGTCTTGCATGTGTTGATGTCCACCCATCCACAACCCCTTTACCCATTTTTACACATGGGGTCAGGGTGTCACTTCAACAGTGACAATCGCCTAGATCCAAGGTTCACACTGCCGGGTGGTTAGCCCTGCTGCAGCTCTTCTTTCATACCACATACTCACATGCACACTCTCACCTATGCAGTTTGTAAATCTACATAACTTGACCGTGAACAGTTATGAAAGCAGAAGTAGCAAGAATCAACAAAAACGTGAAACTGATTATACCTAGAGTACAGTAAATTAATGTATCATCAGAATCATGGATTGGAAAAAAGTGCCACAAAATGCATTATTGTATTCTTTGGAGAGTCATCTATGCCAGGCATCTACCACACAGACAATGCACCTCTAAGATCTGACCCAGTTGTTCAGGATTTGGGAACTTATGTGGACAGTAACTAACTTTTGACCAACATGTGTCTATTGTTGTAAAAAAGTGCTTCTATATTGCACAGCTTATAAACAAAGGGATTGTGTCTAGATCTAGGGATGTTATTGTCCCCCTTTACTCAGCTCTTACTAGGCCAATTATTGACTATAATGCCCCCTTTGATATCTATCTGACCAGACACATGCAGTAATTGGACACCCACAGAGATATCTTACTAAAATGATACATGGCTAAAACGCTGTGGAACAGATTTCAGATCCACATAAAACACAGTTTATCCCTGTCCATTTTCAAGGTCAACTTAGATCTATGGATGGGAAAAAAATATTTACCCCAGGACTTCTCCCTGTACTACTAATAGACAGAAGAAACTCCTAAATGATTTATCGCATGCTTGGGTTGCTCAGATTATCTATGGTATATTGCCAGTTATTCACATTAGGGGTAATATATATAATTAATGACCATGGGATGGGTAAGGACAATCTAAAACCAAAAGGGATAGGTTATTTTGAGCACAAAAATAGAAACTGGCTAGGCTTAAAATGGCCCTCAATGGCAGATAGTCAAGTACTTACCTAGGAATATATGTATGTACTCTTTAATATAGCTCCATAATTATTATCATTACTGACTGCTAAGAAAACAGTAAAAGCTACACATTATCAAAAATTCAATAGTATGACTGGCAACTCAGTGAGTAGAATGAAATAATGTATCCAACCCAGAACTTGCAAAGTAATATATCATGACAACAAAAAACCTTTACAAATATGGGTGGTGAAGCTCACTTTATTCTTACAGATATACTTCTGTTTCCATGGTTTCAGCATACAGTGTATTGCTTAATGCAGTTTCTGCCCAAAATATAAAGTAACATAGATTCTGATGTCTGAAAGTTGTAGAGAGGCAGCTCTGCATTCAAATGTATTATGAAGGCCAAAGAGGTCTAGAAGCATGAGAACAGGCAGGGGCTGTTAAAATAAAACCCCGCAGCAGTGGACACCGATGTACAACAGGTATATGAGTAATATGTACTGGGTCACAACTTTTTATAGTATCTTGCAACATGCAGTAACTTCTAGTATGTGTTGAAATAAGGTGACATGTCATTGTGTAAAGAACTGTTGTATAAAGACAGGGCAGAAAGCATGGTTGCAAATGTTACAATACTTAATGCGGATACATCTAACTAAAGATCTAGTCATTTGTGGATATAAAGTAGGATTAGCATTCAGGACATTGTGGACAGTTTTTGGAGTGGTCATTTAGTTGAGTCCTTTTAGGAGTTGGTTGTATGGATTCCAGTGATGTGCTCCACTGTTTATTTATTTCATTTCAGTATAGATACCACTTGTCACATCAATGCATATGGGACATTTGGTTTAAAAACATACACAACAAAGGAGAGAAGAGAAAAACTTTATAAATTAATTTGTTTGTAAAATAGACAAAATTATGCAAAATGGGGCAAAACATTCTTTTTCACCAATAATGCATACAAAGTGTTGCCCCTGTCTCATAAATGTCAACCTGCTTCTCTCCTAAATTCCTTACTAATCACGATGCATACAGAGTGTTGCCCCCTGTCTCATTAATGTCTATCTGCTTCTCTCCTAGATTCCTTACTTATCACGATGCATACAGAATGTTGCCCCCTGTCTCATTAATGTCTATCGGCTTCTCTCCTAGATTCCTTACTTATCACGATCCATACAGACTGTTGCCCCCTGTCTTATTAATGTCTATCTGCTTCTCTCCTAGATTCCTTGCTTATCACGGACTAATTTCCTTCATACCTCACCTTTATTTTATTCCAAATATTCTGGGGCTTTTTATCAGTTTGAGCTGACAAGACGCTTCTGATAGCCCTCATGGTATTAACCTTTAACACTTTGTCTCACCAGGCAGTGTTTCTTTTCTAACCTTCAACAAAGAAAGGCTGCTCACCCATCTTCTCAGGGTTAAAATTTGAGTCATCTCTCTGTCTCTCTCTCTCCAACATTGTTGTTTCCCTGACCCTAATATCACACTTAATATCATAAATTTCTGTTCTCTTGAAATCTGTCTGTTTACAATATCTTCCCATTCTAGAATGCATTTTCCCTTACTGGTTTAAATGCATGACATTCCCAAAACATATAGACATATCCAGTTTCTCATTCTGCATGCCACCACCAATGCCTTGTTCTGCTTTTCTATATTTTACTGAATTTATATCATGCATTTATCCCATAGCACTGCGTACAGCCTCTGTCTTGCCAATCTTTTAAGGCTCTTACCCCATTCTCAGGGTGTGAAGTAAATTCCTTCTTATTCTCCCCATTTCAGTCACAGGTGCTCTTTAGAGTCATGCAAGGTTTTTATATATATATATATATATATATATATATATATATATATATATATGTATATATATATATATATATATAGTTATGCAAAGTGCTGCACTTGGTGTCTATCTCACTTTTATATTTTTTTCTTGCTTTCTGCTAATAGGATCAACAAATTCTGTATAAATTAGAAAGTCCACATCTCTCACAAACCAGCTTTTTATTGCAATTTTTATTTATTTCTATATTAACTATTCTCCCATTCCTCTGTTAAACAGTTCTGTGAACTGTTCACTCTCCATAAAAAGCTTATTGTCTTTTTCATATTCTGCTTCTGATAGAAAATCTTTCAGTTTTTGAATACCCTGATTTCCTGTTTTTTCCATCTCAGTGTTTTACCCTGAGTTTTAATCTTGGGATTATTCCATGCATAATGGTTGAGAAGAGTGAATAGAATTCTTCTTTCTCTACTTCTTTTTTTAAAGCTGTGCCAGAATTTTTATTTTTTTTACCCTTCATAAGTTTCTCTCTCTCTACTTTCTCTTGCAGCCATTTAATTTTCTGCTGCTTTATTCCCTTGTTGCTTGCACCTATATATTACTCTGCTTCTCTGTGCCATCTTTTTTTCAGAACATATGAAGCTGAAGCTTGTCATGCAAATAACTAAAGGTATGGCATGCCCCATCTACCTAGTTTTTTAACCTAACTTTAAGCTTTGCTTTGCTGTTGTCCTTCCTTTATCATTCTGTGTAAACCTATTATGAAACACCAGAGTCTTTTTGCATCCACTTGCTGCTGTCCTCCATGAGAAGTGCATAAATGAGTGCAGAGTCTTAGTAAATTTATTTGCATTACATTTACTTTGCATGCTAATACATCTACGTTCTTTCCAACTGTTCAACAAAAGAGAAAACTGCTATAATATCTCCTCTTAATTAAGGTTGACTGTTTTCTCCTGAGACCACAAAAGTACTAATTAAGTCTTCATATTCACTTTCCCCACTATTAATTGTTGTGGATATATGTAAAGCAGGCAGCAATTTTTGTTTCTGGTATCCAGCTTTATTTTCAGACTTTTGTTCTCCTTAGCTGATTTTACAAGTTTCCCTTTTTGCTCCAATGTCGTAAAATCATTTTTTGTTGATTGTATGTGTGTAGATCATCCATTTCATACTGCAGGGATGAAAAGATATTTTACTATCATTCCAGCCACTTAGGAAACCTACATGTCTTCAGAAACAATCTCTACCATCTACAACATTCCTTCGATCATTTCTCTAACAATCACCAACATATTCATCATTCCTCTCATCATTTCTCCATCAATCCGTCTTGCTGCTAGGGGCTGACAGGTGGATAATGGACTCTCTCATTTCATTTTCTTTAAATCAGTCTCAGTAGGCATACTTTTTCCAAATCTCTAAAAGGCTGTGCGTAGCTCTTATGAAATTAGGAAATGTTAATTCTGAATGATGGGTTTCAAGCCCTTACCTACTTTTCAGGCCTGTAACTCATACCTAGGAGAAACCAACCATATACGTTTTGTTTTGTTTTGTTTCCTACCATCTGCCTACTTCTACTCCGTGTTCCTCAGCCAGTGAATTGAAACTGTTGACAAGCTTCAGTGGAGAGTAGAAAAGCTTGGCCCAAGCTGGTCACTGATCAGGGTTTGACAAGACAATTAATATACAGTGGGGTGACTTAATTAACAGAGATTTACATGTCATATACTCCCATGGATTTCCATTGCCCTCCCCTGTAACAGGGATTTACATGGCATATAGTCCCACAGATTGCCATTGCCCCCTCCTGGAGCTCAGTGGTTGTACCCTGCATAGGATAGTGGCTCTTGCATTTCCATTTGCTTCTTCACCAGACATTACATATGTTTCCCTTTCTACTATCTTAGGCATATTCATATAAATAAATCTATAGGTTCTTCACCCTCCCTGTGAAGAGCAGAAGGGCTTTTTACTTGTTACATGATGAACTGTTGTAGAGAAGTTATTAAAAGAGTACCAACTAGAACCACTTTGGAGATGGGTATTATGCTGCAGCTAAAATTCAATCCATAATCAAATAATTGAGACTCTTGCTGAGAAAAGTTAATGACAGGTTACTAACAGGTGTTATACCAGAATGTTGTTGTGGAGTGGGAGCTAAGTATTGAACAAAACAGGTAATTTACCAGTCAGTTATTGTACCCAATCTCTCCAAGGCTTATGGATAGTGAGTGAGAAGATGAGATAACTAAGGTAAGTAGCAGTCTGGGACACAGTGAGTAGGTGAGTGACCTGGTAGGGTCTTAGAGTAGAGCCATGTTGCTCAGGATTGAGATATCTTGAAACCCTAGGAAGAACGCACCTTATGTGACTTCCAGGTGACACGTACTAGGCACAGCTCACTGGGTGGAGGCCTCTGGCAGGCCAAGGACATGGTGGAGAAGTTGTACCTCTCAGCTGACATGGAACCAGCTAGACCTCCCCCAGGATGACTAGGAAACTGTTGCTGGTAATAAGGGGTTCAGGCTGCCCTTCACAGCTTGCTACCATTGCAACTCTCAGCAGGATAAACAGTTTATAAATGACTGTATGATGCTCCTTCATATTAAGTTAAGTATTCATATTTTTATACTGTTCTTTTACACTGATTATATATTATCTGATGTGATTATCCAGTGGCTTATTTGTGCAGTATCAGTGAAAGCCACAGCATAGTAATTTCTCAGACTGGACTATAATTTACTTGGTGTGTATATATATATCTATATATATATATATATATATATATATATATATATTTTTTTTTTTTTTTTTTTTTTTTTTTTTTGAGCTTGCACAATCCTTTTTCATTTAGTTTTCCACACTTAAGGGAATGAAGAAGAAAGTAAACATACTTTGTATAAATTTGTTACATTGTCACATTTTGTTAGACCACTTCTAGTGCAAGTCATCAACCTAGCTCAGTTAACACATCACATCAGATTGCCTGAACTCATCACCCTAGCTGAGATGAAGGCCTTTGCCTTACTTTTCATTTTTGAATTAAAGCGTTTTTAAATCATTATATTCAGCCACTTATGAAGCACAGCATTATGCCTCAATAAACTCTATTACTTCTGGAATTTCTACTTTTTTAACAACAATCCAGTATAAAGCCTTTAGACACTCTGCATGCATTTTAGCTGTACGTTTCTTAAAGTGAAGGAAGGCGTTGTTATAGTTGTTCATTTAAGCAATAACCGATGATGTGGTGTGGTATATTGAAGATTTACCCATGGTTGGTGTGGTTTGCCCTCGTGATTCGCCCTCGTGATTAAACAAAGGCAACTGCGGGTAAATCTTCAATATACCACACCCATGGAGTTGGTTAGTGCTATTATACAATGACATTATTTAAGAAAAAAATACTATGTCTTTATATAACGGTGGATTGCTGTTCTTCCGCAGGTTGTGGTATACTGAGCCTGCGTTTTGATGTACTGCGCATGAATATGGGACTTGCGTTCCCACGCATACCCAGTACATCAAGGCTTTGAAACAGAAGCAACGGAGAAAAGAAAGTCTCCGTTGCTCTGTTTTCTCTCTTTTTTTTAATTGTAAAAAAAAAAAAAAAAAAAAAAAGGTTTTGGGGCACTTTATACCAACAAAAAAAGTCTGAGCAACCGGACTTTTTTCTTTTGGTATATTGTGGTATTTACAATGGGCACGCTGGTTGGGCTGGCCAATCAGTGTGCAGATTTTTGAATATTAATAGGGAGTCATTGTATAATTACTGTAGTCCTTGAAGAATGCATTACTTTTGTGGCTATATTTCTGCACACGATTCCAAGATAAATAACATGTTGTCACTATTCCTTATTATAGGGTCTGATAAACCAAGCATAATCATTTCTTCCTTCCTGCTTGTCTGCCATAATAGGGTAATATTCTGGATACATTTCAGTTATATGAATTTATATGAATTGCATTGCTGATAGTACTTTGAAGTTATCTCATCAATGACACTCTGCTAAATGTATCTGTCATAGCTCTCTGCCTTCTCTTGTTCCTATAGTTTTTGATGATCTGTATTATTCAAGTATTGTGTCTATACATGGAAATGTAAAATGTTTTCATTTTAATTATAGTTTCAGATACTCGTATTAATTACATCATAGCATTTTTTCTTCTAACTCCACATTTTGTTTACTTTCATTTTGTTTATAATTCTAGAGATGCAGAAAATACTTTTATTGAATTCTGAGTGGATTAGGACCATATTTATATAATGTCTGCCTCTGCGGTGAACATTCATGCTTCAATTAAAAGTTCTAGATTTTTCTGCTGGATTCAATTTCTTGTTACTCATAACAGCTGTGTGTATTGTAGTCATATGTTCAAATGTGTGACTGGTTCTCTCCAAGCTCATAGAATTCAAGTGCACCAGAAACAGCATGTCTCTGTTTTTTTTTTTTTTGGTTTGCTTTTACTCTGCTGCTAAATAAAACACAAGATACATGTTGTATATTTGCTTCTTATACCTTATTTACCCAACAGGTGACCTGCTGTAGTAGATGCTGTTACCCTGATGACATACAAGAATTATGCAAGGTGTAAAGATGAAACTCATATATCAATGGTCTTAAGAGTGGACCATGGTACCTCTTTAGTTGGTAATGGACTCACCAATAATACTAATACTGTTTTACATTTTCTGTTGTTTAGATACATTTTGTGCTCTCTGTGGATTATTATCTGTTAGACGGATAGCATTTTTTTCAATAAAATGCATGCATCTTTTATCTTTTCTTTAGCTTTAACTTCATTGATTAATATTATGAGTTGTTTAATGCAAACATACATTCTAATCCATGTGTAGCAGTTTTTCTTCATTCATCTCCTGACTGCGGGTTTCAGTCAGATCCTAAGATGTCAGTGGACCTTTTTCTTCTTCTGCCTTTCAGAAAGCATTGTTTTCCTTTTTCTGACTCATCTTAGTGTGGATCAGTTGAAGTGCATTATTTGTCACCATTATTTACCATTTCTTTACTGAGCTGCAGTCTCCTTAGCTCCACAGATAGCATAGTTGGCTTTAATGCCGAAGGCTGTGGATTCCATTCCCACACCTGGTAGTTAGATTATTTTTCCAGTACTGACATGGTGGTGCAGCATAACTTGGGGATGCTGCAATGCTGAGTGTGCTGTCCTTTAGATGAGACATTAAACCAAGGCTTGGTGGTTACCTACATGGATGTAAAAGATGCCACAGCACTTATCAAAAAGAATAGGAGGAATTTTATTATAAGAGACATCAATAAGAAAGTACAGACATCAACAAATTTCAGAAGAAACAAAAGATGCAAAAACATATTAACAAAGAATGTAAAACAAACCAATCACAAGGATGATATCAGAGAAAAATATTCATTCCCTTAGCCCTTCTGCCATAACCACTTATGTAATTTTTTCCAAAAGAAGTGGACTATTCCACAACTTGTTATACGGCAGTTCTTCACTTCCGAGCAACCATAAAACCTGTAATGTACTAACAATCAACATATCAAACATAACTTTTGGTCTTTTTGACTTTACATTGTAACACCCATACAATAAGACATCTAAATCTAAAGTTAGGATGTGGTAAACATCAAAAAAATGATTCAGCCAAACCTAAAGTGTTTATCTATAGGTCAAACAAGTAAAGTGTGTTCCAAGGATTCTTCTACAGTGCACAGATCACACAACCTTTCTTTCCAAGTCTTATATTTAATTTTACTCTTCACAGAAAGTTTATTCAATGATCATCTACAAAGAAAGTCATATAGTTCACAGACAGTATGAAATCTATCCCTCAACATTTTCCAAGTAGTATTCGATAATGCTTGCCACGGTCTCTCATACAAATACGTATCCATAATTCTATAACACCACTACTGTCGAGGAGGAAAGAGTAGCGTCAAGGTTTATTCTCCGTTTACACATTTTATCTGGATATACCTTAAGAAAGAAATATTCATCTTCTTTCTCTTTCCTTGCCCTATACCTTCCCAGCCATATATTTTTTTCCCACAAGAAAGAAGCCAGGTATTTCTATCTTGAATCGACTTCAAAACTGACAACAAATGAAGTTAAGATGCACCACAGGCTGAATCAATAAACTCCTACCTTTATCACATTTGCAATAAATAATATTTCATCTAACTGGATTAATTGTATGACTCCTAAAAATTCAAGAAACAATTACACCAAAAAGGTTTACTTTTCTCTTAGGAAGGGATAAACCAAACCCAAATGTGCTAACTTTCCTAGTGCCATATCATGCAAAACATAGACCTTCTTCTTAAAAGACTTAAGATATCTAACCCATGACTTTCAGTACATGCTGCACATAAAATAATAAGGAATCCCACTGGATGAGGATAACATTTACAGGACCTTAATCAGTTCCTAAAATTAAAGTAGAATCAGTGGTAAACTCAAACCCCAAAGTAGAAGAGCCCATACCAAAACCCTTTTATTTTTGTAAATATAAACTTAAGCTAACACAAATTGAATGAAACTAGGAACTGGAAATAAGCTTTGCAATCCTCCAAACAAACTTGAATGTAAACTAAGTACTATAAATAACCTCTGCAAAATATCCCCCAAAGAAACTATAGTATTCAAATCATTGGTGTGCAGTCAAAATGTGGATAATAAATTCCATGTGAAATCTGTTACCTAGCATCAGGAAAAATACCTAAACATGTGTCAATAATTGCTGACCTCCCTAAACCAAGTAATAACCCACTAGGAGCTAAGTCTTGCTTTACACCTCTTTGAAGTAGAATAGACTGACCAAACCAAGCATTTATCAGTGGTCAAACCCACAAACAAGAGGAGATATTGTTAACTATGAAAATCATTTTATAGCTCTCCAAAACATGATATAAGGTATAATTCAGTACAAAATCAAAAAACTTTATGCACATTACAAGCTAGTAAAATTTCTCCCATATTAAGAATAATATACTATTCACAATTTCCTGCAAATAAAGTGACATGTCCTGAATTGGCTTACCTATAATAATAAAAGCCACAACTTTGAAAAGTTTCCTAAAAATGTTACTTGCCTGGGATCCCCCAATAAACACATGACAATGAATGACATTTGGTGACCTTTATTAAATTTCATAAACATAACTTTTGACAAATATTGATTAATCACAGTATAAACACCCATATGACTGTTATTAATCACAGCAAAATATCCATATAACTGTTAACTAGGGCAGCATGACCTTGCTCACCCTGACCAGATAAGCAACATCCTTACCTCCAGTCACTTATTTTACTTATCAAACAATGTCCTATCGCTCACTTTCATTTCCCACTTATTGAATTAAACATCCAACCAAATAAGCAGCATCCTTATCCAGCATCCTTATCTCTGCTCGCGTACTTTTACTTATCAAGTAGCATCCAGCTATTCACTCTCCTTTCCCAACTCATTGAAATGAACATCCAACACCAGAGGAGGAACAGAAGAGGGACAAGCCTGACTCTCTTCTCTGCTCACCAGCCTGACCAGGCTGTTCCTTCTCCTTCATACTAATACTTCCAACAGAACCTTCCAAACAAACCTAACCGTACATTAAAAAGGGGTGAAACCAAACATCATTCAGTCTACTCCCTCCTCTCTGAACCAAACTGGATCCCTACCGTCAACCTCCCAAAACCCTATCATATAAATAGCCAAAGCAGCCAGTTGCCTAAGTGGCTGAAATTAAACCGATGATCCCTGTCTCATGCCAAAGAAATACAGATGCCCTTGTATAATCTCTGTAAATTAAACAAATCTTCACTTATCCTAACTACCAACAGAGGCTTCATAATTATTCCCAGGTCATTACCTGTCCAATGTAACACCAGAACTCTAAGAACCCCAATGTTACCCGAAACAAAGCAAGGCCATTTGCATGCCATCATGCCTACTGTAGCCCCCCCTTTTTTTTCTTTCGTCCACGGATATAATAATTATCAAAATGAGATTTCCTTTTTAATAGATCAATTTAATAGTAATTCAGTCATCATACCAACTATCCATTATAAAGCAAGAAAGCATCTGGTGACTAACAAACCACCCTCTTAATGACTTCAATACATCCATAAGGCAAATGCCACACAGGCTGAAGCTCAATGAGCCTCCATTTACCACGTCAGCCCACACAACAAAACTTATCTTGTCAATAACCAAAGACTGCCAATCCTCACACTATGAAACCTACCCCAACCCTTCAAGCATATAAACCACCATCCAAGATTTAGCAAAGTCACGTAACCGTGTCACCCATGCAACTATGCTAATCGCAACTAAATCCTCCTTGCCCAAATGAACTGTCTCACCTTGTTCCCAAGTCTGAACTAAATAACTCAACAATCCTTCCCAACAAACTCCTTTATTCAAGCAGCTGCAACACAAAATTAACAAAGTTTGCAAAACCCTACCATAGACTTTTGTTATCAAAGCTGCTTCAGACTCCTGCAATAAGTATCTAATCCTTATAACCCAGCCTGACACACTTTGCCTAGAAGCCCAACAACCCATACCACTGCCATATTACCACTTGAAAATAAATCCTGTTCCAGAAAACTACTCCTGCTAAACCTACAACGCCAATTAAAATGAAACTCCAAAATTCAATATCATTCCTCCAATCATCATACCCTTCTGCTGGCCTACAAGCCACAAATCACCCCCCCCCCAGAGTATGCCAACAACCCACTACTTCCAGCCACATTTGTAAACAAATGCAAATCCCCATAAACAACCTAATCCATCTGTCAAAAGCTCAACAACATCCTGAATCCGCTGATTGTCCTTCCATTTCCCCCTTAAAGCTTTTCTCATGATGTGCTACATCCACATCTGGTAAAGAAACAAACCCTGGACTACATCTGCTAAGAGTCTCAAAATAATACCGTGCTAAGCCTTCTAACTTTTGCTTAGCCAACAGAGCTCCCAGTTCCTCTCATATCCCCCAAACATTTGCATACCTACAATGTTCCTTCAATCCCTATCTATCATAGTAGCCCAAAAGAATGAATATCAAACAAATCCAATAACCTTGTCACCACAATAAACCGGACATGCTGGAGGGATAGATTCCTGTCCCAGCCTATACTTTGGGACAAGCTACCTGTCTATGTCAAGCAAAGTTCCTCATTAGCACTCTTCAAGAAAAATCTTCATGAGTGGATGGGAAATAGGAAATACACCCCGGGGATCACTTCTGTAGCTCTGCTCGACAGGGGCACAGGAAATTAACTTTCTTGGGAGGCATAAGCCAAGGAACCTTGTTGACTAGGCTTACTTAGGCCCTTGGACTGATAGCCTAGTACCTACCCGCCCACCATTCCTACTCCACCAAAACTTCATAAATCTCTTCCTTGCTCCAGAATAGACTTCACCACTCCCACCCTTGATTCAGTAGAAAATCCTTAGGAAAACACTATTTATTAATTCATGTGCAACTTCTGAAACAGTCACTGGCATAAGCAGCTGACACAATACCCATACATTAATGGCTAACTGCTTCCCTGGTCTTCCCTCTGACCCATGAAAAGACACCCCTTTTCTCTACCCCCAAAAATTCCTTTTACCCCCAGCTACCCTGAAGTCCCCATAAGAAATATAGCCTACCCACTTCAGGCTGCTGCAAATTCAAATCAACCAACATGCCTTCCCGTCTGTCAGCTGCACCACTAAATACATACCCACACACTTCAAACTAGTGTGTGAAAACCTACACTCCACCCACAAACATACCCCAGCTCCCTCCCCATAACTTAGGACAAGGCAGTATCTTACTGCAACCAAACCACCATGCAATAAATGAAACCTACCACCTAAGGAAGCTTAACATCCAGTTATCCCCTGACTTCAGCCACAATGCCACTACAGCCTCTAAAACCTTACTTTACCGTTTACAATTTCTGATTTCATCATACATTGAACCCCATCCACCTCAATTAATTCAAACTATCCACATACTCCCCCATTCCCAACCTTTCCTCCAACTAAAAACTGTAGGTGAAAGAGTCAAAAGGCACCCTCCCCACCTAAGGGCTTGTTTAGCTAATCAATCACTCAACCAGACTGCAAAATCCAACCCAGCCTCATGTGTTATGTCTGCAACCCCACCAATGCACAACCCCAAACTCCCTATAATTAACTTAAACGCCTGCATCGCCCTGCCCGGATGCATCTCATCCTTACCTGTCTCCACACTACTCACATACCACACAACTCTCACATGCCTAAATTAGCACATAAAAATGTATCACTGCCTTAGACCTCACTGTGTACCACCCCAATGGCCAAAACACCCATTGCAGTAGCATCCTTCACCTGACGAGACCACTTCCTTTGGACTACTGGCTGATACAAAGCTCTGTGCTTACAACATCTGTGACCTCACTGCCTAATGCTCCAGCAGGTGAAACACCTATGACAGCAGCATCCATCACCTGTTTTGACCACCGTCTGCAGCCATACCGAGTGCCACTCCAGTAGTAGGATCCAGTACAAAAACATCCCTGGACTGCCACCCTGCTTTTACGTGTGACATCTGCCAAAAGAAAGACCACAGTAAGTACTGCAGCAATTAGAGAGAGAAAACAATAAAGAAAAAGAAATTAAAAGCACATTTTATTGCCAAACTCTTGTCTGTCCCTTAATTTAATATGGTTTTATTGCCAAACTCTTGTCTATCCCTTCCAGTAATATGTATTAATCCCATATATCTCCTTCCAAACTGCACTTCCTTACTCTTGTCCCTTTCTATTTATATACACACACACATGCCCTGCCCCTCACATGAGGATGGAGTCATACATTATTTATTTATTTATTTTACATTTGTTTACTGGGATGGTCCAACTGGGACAGTGTCCATTTTCAGTGGAAGCCCAGGAAGAAAAGCTCCAACTTAAGCTTAAATACAAAGTCATCACATCAAGTAATAGAAATTATAGACAAAAAAAAAATGACAGGATAAAAATTAAAAAATAAAAATATATACATAGTATCAAATAGAACAAGACTTTAAACACTTTTAAATAGACAAATATATGGTTGAACTTGTATATGTAGAGGAACATAACATTAGTTGGCAAATTAAGTAGGGAGAATCACTTATGCAAAGTAGTGCATAGTTAGTAATACTTCCGTGGTGAGAGTTGCAGCTAGGACTGTAACTACTTATAGAGAAGTAGTGTTGTTAGAAGGGATATGTTAACAGAGTTAATACGTACACCCAAATTGTGTACGTAATGCTATGTTAATAATTAACCTGGAGTGTTACATGTGCAAAGCCAAGACTCAAATTAGGGTCATTTAAGAGATATTTTGAAATGATTAAGATTGCTTATGGATCTAATACTATGTGGAAGGGTATTCCAATTTTTGTCAACAAAGTTAGAGTAAAGAGAGTTGCCTGCTGTATTGGATACTTTGGTTACTTGGAGTAAATCTTTGCTAGATGATCGAAGATTACAAATGTTAGAATACTAGATCATTACTGGCCTCAAACAGATGCCCTATGCAGCTCGACTGAAGAAACTCCAGCTGTACTCGGCTGCATACTGCTTACTCAGAGGTGATCTCAGCCTGACATACAAGATCATGTCCAACCCAGAAATGATGGACATGCTCCACCTAAAAAAAAAAAAAATCCCCGAGAGCCACATGCTCTAGGAATCTAAACCTCACCACAACGATAAATAGGATGTGCTGGCGGGATAGATTCCTGTCCCAAAGACTTGCTTTGGAACAGGATTCCAATCTACATTAGGCAGAGCCCCTCACTAACACTCTTCAAGAGAAACCTTGATGCGTGGATGGGAAACCCGGGGATCACTGCAGTGGCTGTGCTGGACAGAGGCACAGGGAACTAATGGTTCTGCTGGACAGAGGCACAGGGAACTAATCTAAAGGGGTGGCGAAAGCCAACACATTCTGGCTAGGCTTATAGATGCCCTCAGGCAGATAGCCCAGTACTTACCTATGAACCTACAAACCTATACTAGGGTTATAGAAGATTTTTTAAGGAAGATACATTGTCAGGACTGTGCATTATTTTGTGAGCCATTATTAACTATCTATGGCTATTCTTGCAGCGTCTTTTAAGAATTTTTTGTGTCTATGCATTGTTCCCATTTTCTTGTGAACCTTTTTGATTGAGTTAGAAATGCGTATGTCAAATTTTAGTCTGTTGTCAGCTATGACACCTAATAGTTTTGTTTGGGAATCTGGGAAAATCCTAGTATTATTACTGGCAGTGATATAAAAGTTAGCTGGGAGGTTAGTAGGTTTAGATGGATGAAAGATCATAAGTTTAGCTTTATTAGGGTTGAGAATGAGTTGTGGGTTTGCTAGCCACGTTTCAATATCAGAGAAGGCTTTTTGTGTGACTGTAATAAGTTGCGTTATTGTGGATGCTGCACATATGACAGTTGAATTCTCTGCTTATTGTATGATAGATGCTTGACAGGAGGCAGTATTAAGATAATTTATGAATATGCTGAAGAGGAGGGGCCCTAGGATTGAACCCTGAGGTACTCCATGTGTAACAGGAAGGAGTGGGGATAGATCTTGCTTCCATTTCACAGCTTGCTGGAGGCTAGGTATATATCTTTGAAATTATTTAACAGCATCAGGGTTGATATTAAGATTGGGTGGCCATGGTAGTGCAGCATTTAGCATTGTCACCTCACAGCAAGATGTTCTCCGGTTCAATCCTCAGCTGGGGTGCCTTCTGTGTGGAGTCTGCATGTCCTCCCTGTGGTCATGTGGGTTTCCTCTGGGTGCTGCAGTTTCCTCCCACATCCCAAAGACAGTGGAATGGACACTCTAAATTGGCCCTAGGCATGACTGCATACGTGTGTATGCCTTCTGTGGAAGGTTGGGTGGCGGGCTGGCAACTTGACACCGTAAAACTCTGCTGCCAATCATGAGTGGACAGGTGATCTGCTGTGGTGACCCCTAACTGGGAAAATCCGAAAGAAGACGAAGAAGGGTTGATATTAAGATTATTCAGAGTGGACAGTAACTTGGGATGGGAAACTGTATGGAATGCTTTAGACATGTCCAAAAAGACTGAAGACACTATTTTGCCATCATCTCTGAATTTATTTATAGTATTAGTGAAACTTAGGAGAGCTGTAGTAGTGATAGGATATGGTCTGAACCCATGCTGTGACGATGAGAGAAGATTATTGTTTAGAAGGTGTTTAAGATGTTGAAAGTGGATACATCTTTCCAGAATTTTAGAAAGTGGTGAAAGTATAGCAATGGGTCAGTGGTTTGTTAGTTCTGTTGAATTGCCTCCTTTGTGTAATGGTATAATATATGCAATTTTTCCAAATAGCGTGGACATACTGTTCTGTTATATATATATTTTGCTGCCAGTGAAGTTGGTTTCAACTTCTTTAAAAGTTTTACAATAGTTTGTTTTGGGACTGTCTGAAATGAGAATGCATCTACAATATTACTTGGATTGTTGCATGTTGGCATTGTGGGAGACTTGCTGTTCTTAGTAAGTGCTAAAACACTTTCAGTGAAAAATATACTAAATTGTTCAGCAATATTTTTCGTGTTATCAGGTAAGTTGGGACGGGAGTTGTGGTTTGGCCAGGATGAAGTATGTTACTGATTGTGTTCCAGAATGTTTGTGGATTCATTCTGTATTTCCATTGTAAATTAGAATAGTAGTGTTGTTTGTCTAGTTTAATTTGGTGTTCGGCACTGTTTCTGAGTTGTTGTAAATTAAATGGTTTTGGAGGGATTTATTTTTAGCCCAAGTTTGCCATGCTTTGTCCCTTTGTTTTAGGAGGGTACAAGTCTCATGGGTTAACGATGGTGTGTAGTTGGCTTTGACTCAAACTATTCTTGGAGGTGCAAGTCTGTTTAGAATAGAAAGGAAGGTGTCATTGAACTGTTGCACAACAGCATCTAAGGGCAGTTGTTTAAGAGGAGTCCAGTCTATTTTTCAAGAATATTAAGTAGAATCTGTGAGTTAAAATGTTTCTTATTACGAACTTGGAGTAAGTTGTTTAGTTTAGTAGGGTTACTGTGATTTCTCAGTAAGTAGGTTCCAAAGAGGTCACTTAAGTGATCTGGGAGACACGCTGCTGTTTAGTAATACTGGGGTTTATTAGTTAAGAACCAGTACAAAATAGATTGTTTATCTGTTTTATTGTCAGTTCTAGTTGGGTGAAAAATCATTTGAGTGAAACCAAGGAGGTTTAGGTAGTTATGAGGATTGTCAGAGTTACATGTCATCCAGTCTGTGTTAAGGTTTCCTGCAATAATGGTTTCCTGTGATATGGCTTTTATGACATTTTGGAGAATGATTTCAACTGTACTGGAATTGTTTCCTGGAGGGATGTAGATGGCTATTTATATATATATATATATATATATATATATATATATATATATATATATATATGTTCTGGTTTAGTTGTAATCTGGTTATGAGTAGCTCTGCATTATTAATGTTAGTAATACTTATGTTTACAGGGTGTAAGTTGAGCGTGTTCTTAAAGAGAATTGCTACACCACCTCCCTTTTTTTCTATTATATCAGCTCTTAGAATATTGTAACCAAGTGGGGTTATTTCTATGTCTGGTATATGTGGTTTCAACCAGGTTTCAGTAAGGAAGGTAATGCCTGGGTTGTAAAGCGAGAGAGTTGCATGGGGTTTGTATATTTTATTGAGCATATTTCTAAGATTTAGGTTTAATAGTAGTATTTCAGAACTTTTATGTGGAGTAGGTAGTTTGATTTGCATTGGGAAGGTAAATGAAATCATGTGTTCGGGGCCTGAGTTTGGATGGATATCAGCACTAAGCATAAGTTTGACTGCTATGTGACTGAGCACCTCAAAAAGTTTGAATAGTATTTTGTGGGTTTTAAAATAATTATTATGGAGGCTTTTTGGTGTTGTTTCAGGTCTGTGATTGTGGTTATAAACAATGATGGGGACACATAAAAGCTATTAATTGTTGTTGGAATAGGGTTATTAGATGATGTTGCTTGCCTTTTATACTGATTGTCTAGTTGAAAATGGTAAGTGATGAGATTAGCTGTAATCGTAAGGAATAAAGTTAATACAAAACCATGTACAAACATGATAGTATTTGTGTTTGATAAATTATTTGAAAAATGATTAGTACTGTGGGAAGATAAAGTCTTGTTTGTTAAGATTTTGATATATTACAGTGTCATGTATTCAAGGTTAAGAGTTATGTATGAAATATGAGGTCCAACTATGCACCTCATTAAATGTCTCAGCAGTCCACACTCCTGAAATTCCATGCCAAGGGCCTAACAGCAATCTGTATCAGGAATACCTTATTGATATCCATGATGAATTGAACTCAATCATATCAATTCATTAACATTTTTTTTTATAATTATATAAGTGAACAGCATACCTTAACCCTCCTGTGACCCTCCTACTTGACATTGTTAATAAGCCATTAGTATTCTGTGTTTCACCTCATGCCCTATTTGTCCCACTTTATGACAGCTGATATTCTCCATTTTGGGGATGGAAGGTTGAGAGTTATGCAAAATCCCCCAAAGAATAGGCCACCAAGGCTCATCCTCCTCATCCACAATGGTTACCATAACCCTCAACCTCTTAGTGCCATACCTCTCAACCTCTTAAAAGTGGGACAAAGGCCTAAAATAGGGACAATTTTTAAATATAGCTCTTACAAACTTAGAAAGTTGATAGAATAACAGGTTCTGCACCAACACAAACCCTCTGAAGGGTATGAAGTCTGAAACTCAAATGTCAGTCACCGTTTTCCAACTTGAATCTTCAATAATTTGCCACTAACCTGACAGAAAAACCCCAAATTTTATGAAAATTGGACCAAAAACATGAGGCAAAAATATGAACACTTTTCAAAAATCTGTACAGCTGAGAGGCATGCTTCGTGCAAAAAATCTGGACAAAGCCTGACAGAATGGGAGGACAAAGTCCCCAAAATAGGGACAGACTTCAAGCACTGCTCTTAAAAACTTAGAAAGTTGTTAGAATATCAAGATTTGTCCTAGCATTCATATTTATGAAGGATATGAAGTCTGAAAATCAGATGTATATTGTTATTTAGTGGCTGCACTCCTCAAATCATCCCAGAAATTTGCCAGAAACTCAAACATTTAAAAACAAATGTATATCACTATTTAATGACTGCACCCAGAAAATCAAACATTTTATGAGAAACAGACCAAATAGTAATTCAGACCCTGCCACTACCCCCCCCCCCCATGGACATTACTGCTGCATGGCACATGCGTGATAAACAACCATTGCTTGGAATGCCCCATAGCTCACAAAAGCCCTCACAGAATGCCAGAAAGCCACACTGCCAAAATAAAGGGCTCTGATAGCATGCCTTTCTCTCCTTCCTCCCATCATCAAGTGTGACTGATGCCTGTAAAAGAGAGAAAAACATGTTGACAATGCAACTGGCATGGTTCTAGGTACCCGAACATTTCAGTCACAAATTAGGTTCTCCAAATACGCCACAGTGCAGGGAACCACATGACCCCAACTAAGCTATTCCCACAACAGAGCACCTCAAAAGGTACTTTAAGCAAGAAAAGAAGAGCAAGCAAAAAAATCATGCCAGACTCACCATTAAATGTCCCACTCCCTGGAGCTCAACTCCATTCTACTTCCTCCACTCTAGTCATCCAGAAATGTAAACAGCACACAGGCACACCGCATAGTGCCAACAATGCCAAGCATGAGAAATGGTCACAGAAACTGTGGGATCTGAGTCCCATCCAATTTGCTCCCAGGCTAGCACAAAATCTATGCACAATACAAAATGCCCACCAGAAAATAAGCAAACCTAGGCCACAACCCTTTCTTATGAAAACCAAGTCAGACAGCAAAACATCCCATCAAACTCCATATATATAACAGCTGCTACAAACAAGTGCCCAGAAGCCCGTGAAACATCCTAACCTCTCTGCATCAAACCTTCCAACCTCTCAGTGCAAAAAATTTTGCAAAGTGCAATGCAATGGGGGAACACCAGCTTAAACCAAGGTATACCTCTCCATCTGCCAGAACGAGAACAGAAATCTAGCAAAGCCAAACACCATGAGGAGGAACTGCTCAACCTCCCAAAGACCCCAAACACCAACAAGTTGCAAGATTAACAGAATTTGAGTTAGCATGCTAAGTCCAAATGCAAAAGCATGCCATTACCCAGTGAATATCTCAGTAGCTGCATCAAACCATGGACACTGGACTTTCTAAGACCGATGCAGTTAAGCATGTCCTTCTCTTGATGGCACACAAGACCCAACAGCACATTTTTCCAACACAGTTTCCTCTTCTCCTCTCTCTCTCAATACATATATCTACATCTCTACCACTCCAAGGCAAAACCAACCCCAAAATCATAGCACATGCCCTTCCATGTAGCATACACATACCTCTCTCTCTCTCTATATAGATATATATATATATATATATATATATATATATATATATACATATACATATATATATATATATATATATATACACACATATATATATATGTAAAAAAAACTGAACACCCATCCTTATTCCAGTACACAGTTACTACCCACATCCACCATGCTAACCTCACTCATTTAAGGCCTACCTGTCCACTGGGCCACTTACAAGTCATCTGGGATGCCAACATGCAAATAGCAAGTTAACTCCAAAATGTGATTCCTTTCCCAGTTACACTTGTATAAAATCCATAAAGCCCCCCTACCCTTGCTGCATTTCTTCCCATTTAACTCTTTCATCCCCCCATTAGCTTCCTTCCTCTACTATCTTAATTCCCATTACTGATTTAGTCTGACCCAAACCTGAAGATGCCCGTGGACAAATTGGTTTATTACGAAACCTCATTTAGTGTCCGCTGTAAAATCTTTCAAAATATTTTGTTATCTGTATTACTCAATGCCAATGTGCCTCCTATCACCTTTCTTGAAAATAAGCCTATCACCATCTTCCCAGATTTGTAGTGTCAATTTCAATATTCAGTTATTCATTCAATACATGTATTTTTTTTCTGTGATCCAAATACATATATACTTATAAAAATTGTAAAGGATTCTGATCAAGACTGGGAAAAGAAAAAGTAGGAAGAGTCCTTATAGTATGAGAAAACTTTAAATTATATGGATCTAACCTCTCTTACATATGGACAAGAAGGAAATGTTGTACTCTGTAAAACATGCAGGGCATTATCAAACACTCCCTGAGCTGCTTTATATGCTGTCTTCTTGTTATGCCAATACAGATTTGCAAATGCACAATATCAACCTTTATACATATCATTAAAAGCTTCCCACCAAGAAGTCCAGTCCATATAAAAATGTATTATATATACATGATGCTCCTAAAACAATGCCTTCTCCTTCCTCCAGTCTTTCACATCTAATAACAACTGACCTAAGGCTCCCTATTGAAACATTGGCACTCGAAATGCCAAGTGCCAACAAGCTAGAAAAGAGACTGAAACACAGGAGAAGAGCAAATCTTAAAAAAAGTCACTCTTCTCCTTTAAATTTCTTATTACAGGAGAGATAAGCCCCTCTGCAATCCCCCACCCAGCAACAGCCTTATATATATCAGCTCTGAGATCACCATACCTCAGAGAAAAGGGAATATTCTGAGAAGTGGTATCTCGGTCATAGTATATGTAAGTTCATTCTTTCAGTCATTTTGTCTCTATATTTTGGTGCTCAATCCAGCGGATCCCAACATTTCAAATGGTTATCCTGATGTGACAATTTTACCTTCAGGAATGTAATTCTTATGTAGGCCAAGTTCAGAAATGAAAGATTCATTAGCCGAAAAACAGTTCAGAAGACTATTGTGAACAAAAGAGAAGCCTACCTAGTAAGCAAAATAATCAATTTTTGTATGAATCACGTCTTGTATAAGAAGGGCCCAAAAATGAACACATTATGAATTTAATATATTGCAAAACTTCCTTGAAAACTGTACCATACTTTGGAACCCTTCTTTTAGTTTCCCTCAAATGACAATTTAAATCACCCATTAAAATTATTGGTAAATTGGAAGAAACATATGATTTCAACATATCAAATACATTTATCCTATCCTATCCTATCTTGCAAGCTAGTGAGCACATAAATAAAACTAAAGAGTACAGTCCCAAAGGTGTGTTCAAAAATCACATCACCAACAGAACAGGAACACCAATAGTAACATTAATCAAGACGCAAACAGAACTATTCAAAATAATAATGAAACTATGTAAATCTATGTAAAAAAACTCCATATTACATTTCCATTCCATATCGCCTCCATTTATTGTCTTTGTAGACTATTTAAATGTCTAACATCTAGTAAACTACAAAGATATGCATGTACAGCTCTACAGAGTTCCAAAGCAGACAACTATTTGTATTTATTGAATTATTAACATTTAAACTAAACCCAAGAAAGTTATTCTTTCTCTTTCTTTGCATGTTTTTTAGCCCCCTGTTTCATTTTCCTCTTATGCACCCTCTTACAAATAGTGATACATGTACCCTTATGTTCCTCACTAATATCCGTCTCCAAATCCTCACTTAATAGAGTATCTTTATGCACTTCTTTTTCAGGTTTCCCCCTCCTTCTCAATGTCAGGGTCACAGTTATCAAGAGTAATGATGCTCTCATTAGCTTCCACCCCTTCCCCATCGACAATCTTCAGAGAAGAGTGGAAAGAGTATATTATTATTTTGGGAAGAATCAAACCAGAAATGCACATGTTGCTTACATTTCTTACAAAATAAAGTACAATTAGAAGCAACATGGCCAAGTTCACCACATTGAGGACATTTGCATGACTTGATCGACAATAAAAACACATCTTTGGTTGTCTTTTATAGAAGCATAAGCCCAATATCCATTAATAATGACTAAATTTAGAACATGTTTCAAATACCCATCAGTGCACTGTAAGGCGGCCAAGACCTCCCAACCACCACCTTATAAGTTGTACTTCACTTATTTCCATGATAAACAGTCTTGCAATAATAAAAAAAAATCTTTGACCTGATTAACAATCACTTCTGCAGTATGAATTTGCAGTATAATATGACATTAAACAGCAGAGTTTAGTCATGTTAAGAGAAAGTTGGTCCAAGGAGAACATAATTGTTTGAGTTCACATGTTTGCAAAAACTTATCAGCAAAGGCAATAGTTTCAAAAGTCACATCACAATAACTAGCTTTACTCACATAGCATTACTCACATGGATAAAAGCTCTAGCATCAGTAACCACATTGTCCCAGATATAATACCTATGCAAAACAGAGTCCAGTTTTGAAGAAATGCAAACAATTGATAGATGATCCACAAAGTAACAAATGTCTATGCAGCACTATGTCAATCTTACATCTCAGCTCACATCCTGTGTGTAAGTCTTATCACCAAATGTCCCATCTGGCTTTCCTTTGCCATCTCCAAATCATGACTGGCAACCTGAAAAAGAATATGCAGAATGTCTTTTAACTTCTTCCATTAATGTGTCAGTGTCAACACCAGTATTTATCTCCATTATCTAAGTCCAAGAAAGGGTTTCTTGATCTGAAGGTTCTTGAGTAGCCATCACATTTTTTTAGTTGATCATGAGATAATCCTCCTTCAGTAAGCATCGTACTGCATATTTTCTCCTGCATTACAACTGGAGAAAGCTCAGCAGGATCCAAAGTCTCCTGTTCCATACCACAACCGCCTTACTGCCCACTATGGTTAAAATGTAAAGCAATAGGGATCTTTTATTAAAATTTACAATATATAATATATACATTCTATATACAAATTTTACAGGTCACTTACAATTATTTACAAATAGCTTCACATATTTTCAGTTTTTACACTTTCAATTCCCCCCACTCTTTTTTTCACAACCAAAATCTTATTTTCTTCAAAATTTCTGACCTTACCCATTTCCCATTAAATTTTATCTCATTCAGTCTTTCATTCCAGATAATCCATAATATGCAAAACAGTTTTTCATCTAATCTGTCTACGTCATGTTGTTTCATATTTTCATAATACCTATATTCTATCATGCCTATATTTATATATTTAACATTGTTCAATCCTTTTAAACATTCTTTACCACATATTTCTTCCCACGATTGATATATTCTTTTACATTTCAGAAAAAAATATGTTTGGCAGTCTCTAATAACAATATATGCAAGTTCTTTTATTTTTTTATATGGAATATTTGCCTTTACTGGAAGCCTATATGTAGGCAACCTTCACAAAAAAATCTATAAAGTCCACATATTTCCCATATCTTTTTATTTTTGCATTTACAGTTTTTACTTTTTTCTCCTAAGTGCTTCCAAGGGAAAATATAGTAAATTGTTTCTATTATATTTTTATACCATTCATTTCTAGTCTTTTCTATATTAGTCAAATCAATCTTCCATAATATTTCTATACAAGTAATTCATACTTCTTTTTAAACATTTAAGTTTTTCCCATATTGATTTATATTTTTCCTCTCTATCTTTATTAACAACTGTCCTTTATTCCTGTCAGTATTTTATATAAATTCAATGATGCTAAATATTTACAGTTGGATTTATTAAGCCTAGACCTCCTTCCTATTTTGTAACATAAATAATTCCTCTTTTAATGGGGTTTAACCTAGATCCTCATATAAATGTGAATAGCACATTCAGTAATTCTTTTTTACATTCCAATACTTTTTATCTGTAAGTAAGTTTAAATGTTCTTTAAAATATACAAATATTCCTTATTTTAAGTATCATGTCCTTCCATTGTTACTCTTTGTTGCTTGTTACCAAATCATATTCCCAAAAATTGTATTTTTCTTTATTACACTGAATACTTCTTATTCTTCCTGAGAATCCCAGTCCTTTACTCTTTTCCTCATTAATACTCAAACCTAACACTTTTAATTCTTTAAAAATAAAACAAGAATCAAACGGAGTAAATGCTCTACAACGGACAGCAAGAAAAATCCAAATAAAAACAGTAATGTCCGTAGAGCAAAACAATGGAGAGAAAATCAATAATTCCAAGGTATACTCTGTCCAATGCAGCAATGAATCCCAAAACTTCTGTAGAAGTAGAAACTACAGAAGTTTTGGGATTCATTGCTGCTTTGGACTTTTAATTCTTTGTCAAGTGTTTTAATAGCTATACTCATCCATTCTTTGTTTTTCAGAACTAATACTAGATCGTCCGCATAAGAAAACATTACTAGAACCTGCATTCCCTCGTGTACAACATTTAGCTTCCTTCAATATTGCATTTGTCTTGGCAATGACTGCATTCATGATTAATGCAAATAGAATGCTACTTTCTGGACATCCTTGTTTAATACCACTTTTTATTTCTATTGTCTCACTTAACCAGTAATTTTACTTTATTTTTGTTATATACTGATTATAAAATGTTGATTATTTTATTACTATTAGAAATTCAAAATGAACACTGCAGCTCTCAAAGTAAATGGCTCACTCAAAATTAAACTTTGTAAAATCCAAAGAGCAAAACCAATGCACAGTCCAGTCTTAATATAAAACAAACTCTTAAATTAAAAAGCAAACTCCTTAATAAAATGTAAAAAAAACTAGTTAGCGCTTTTGCAATGTAACACATTGCTTCATCACACCACTGAATGATAACATTGTAACAAACCATTTAAAAAGCCTTGCAACCAGTTGGAACCGTCAGTGCCCAAAACAGCAAGATAACATAGCCTGTAAGATAGTAATCTGTATTAAATCAGTAGTAAATCATTTCTTCCCAGACACAAGTGGTAAACATAACAATGTATAAAAACTATAAATAAAAACTATATTTAAAAACATATAAAGCAATGTGATATTATTATAAAAGTCCTATCTAACTATGAACAATGAACATATATTACACTTAATGTAAGCCTCTAGATTTCAAGAAAGGCTTTAGTGATAGCCTATCATTTAGTCCTTTACCTCTATCCACACACATTCTAATAATCCACCTTGCTTCAATGGTTACTGTATCATTTTTAATATTCCCTTTATGATCAGTGTCATTATTCATGTCAACAACCATAATTTTTTAAGACATGATCACTGCTTGTATCCCTCGTATGCTTAGCTAAAGCATTACTGGGGGAAGAAATTCTGATATTATAAATGTGCTGTATAATGTGCTGTCTTAAAGACCTGTTATTCTTGCCCAAATAGAATGCTTTACATAGCTGACAGCATGCTAAATACATCACATGACTTGTGCCACAATCAGCAGAAACCCTAAATTTGAAATGTTGTCCTGTATCTGGATGCAAAAATTCAGATTCAGTACTACTAAGAGAAACAATGTCTTAGGTATGTCATTGCATTATAATAGCAATTGCAATGATACTACCAGCATTATTAAGCAACATTTGTCACTACTAACCACCAATCCCACGATCAGGGACTTGGTAGGAGATAACCTTATGTTTTGGTTTAAAAACAAGAAGTCACTTAGAAGGATGTTATGCTATCCTAAGACTGGTGAAGTCATCAAGGAGACTATGTCGCATCTAGGTACAAGACCATGCCGCTCATGTAATTATTGTTCTTTTATTAGTACTGAGTCTAAATTTTTACATCCAGATACAGGACAACTTTTCAAATTTAGGGTTTCTGCTGATTGCGGCATGAGTCATATGGTGTATTTAACATGCTGTCAGCTATGTAAAGCATTCTATTTGGGCATGACCGACAAGTCTTTAAGACAGCACATTAAATAGCATATTTATTATATTAGAATTTCTTCCCCCTGTAATGCTTTAGCTAAGCATACGAGAGATACAAGTAGTGATCATGTCTTTAAATTTGAAGCTGTTGACATGATTAAGGAGAGTAATCATAAAGGGGATATTAAAAATTTATGGAAACCATTGAAGAAAAGTGGATTATTAGAATGCATGAGGATGGAAGTAAAGTACTAAATGATAGGTTATCATCAAAGCCGTTCTTGAAAGCTAGAGGCTTATGTTAAGTGTTATACTGTATTCATTACTTATAGTTAGGATGTTTAAATAAAATCATGTTTGCTTGGAACTAACAAGATCAACAAAATGTAAATAGAAAGTAGCTTCATTTGTTTGTATGTTTTGGTGTTCAGTCTGATGTTATTGAATGGGAGCCATAGTGATATCTCATATAGGTATTTTTTTCAAGTTGTGTTTTAATTATTGAGCGGGAATGAGTGTGATCTTTAGATTACCATATTGTCTGTGTACATCAGAAATCAGATTTGAGGCAGGTGAGAAGGGATGGCAAAACCAGTGCTTGGGGTAATCTTTTTGCAAGAGCAGCACAGAGAGAAAGAGATGGAGCATGAATTCCCTACTTGTACTTTCAAATATCTATATGCTTTTGCAGTGGTGGTGCTGCAGTAGTGTTGTCGCCTCACAGCAAGATGTTGGGCTGTTCGATTCTCAGCTAGAGCATCTTCTGTGTGGAGACATGCATGAATGGGCATACCTTCGTTGAAGGTTGTGCGTCAGGGCTGGCAAACTCGGCACATAAAAAATCTACTGCCAATCATTAGAAGACCGGAGTTCCACTGTGGTGACCCCTAACCGGGAAAAGCCGAAAGACACAAACAAACTTTCAAAAATCTATATGTAAAGGAATTGTGGAACTTGAGGAGACAATCTTTGCATAAGCCTGCTCTATGAAGGTAGCCAAGGAGTAACCAGTGGTCTAGCAGATCGAAGGCTTTGGTGAGGTCTGTAAAGAGTACACTGGTAAGTTGGCATTTGTACGTGCTTCTTAGAAATATCATAACTTAATGTTTTAATAGCAGACACGGTGCTTCTACTGGACCAGATTCCATGCTGTTGTGAAGGAGCACGTTGAAGACAATTTTCTCCAGGGATTTTCCAAAGGGATGAAAGGGTAGATATTAGCCTGATTCTTTTTTGTGTTTTTTGGTAATGGTTTAACAGTGTCTCTCCATAAACTGTGTATAGTGTTTTCCAGATAAATACGTTGTATAGGAGGAGTGGCAGTGTAATATGGTCTTTATAAAATGATCACGCAAGGAGACAGATTATTTAAATCAAGAGGAGCATCAAGCCAATTCCTATTCCTTGAATATTCACAAATTTCTTGACTGTTCCAAACCTGCTATCAAGTCAATGTGTACAGTGAAGGACAAATATTTAGTTCTAAATTATTCTACAATGCATGTGTACTCTACATGCCATTGATTTCAAAGTTGGGGAAAGTTTAGCCAGAGGAAAATATCTGGTAAAGTCTTCCACCTAGCAAAACTTTCTTTAAATAGCATTGGTTGCAGGAGGGCAATCCCAGTACACTCCCAAACATAATAAGTGTATCTATCTAGATCTAAATCAGTAATCTATATATCTATATATAGATATAGATAGATTGACAGATGCACTATCTGTACCAAAAAAGAGGAAAATGGAACAGACCATACACAGTGCAATAACTGCAGGTACACATATAAATTGCACCAGGAGTGATTTTTATATACATGCATATATATGTGTGTGTGTGTGTGTGTGTGTGTGTGTGTGTGTGTGTGTGTGTGTCTGTACACACACACACACATATATATATATATATATATATATATATATATATATATATATATATGCACACACACACACACGAATATGTACGTACACACACACACACACACACGCACACACACACACACACGCGCACGCATGCACATGCACACTATTTGCACCAACAAAGTTAAAAGGGAAAAGACCAAAGACTATGCACTAACTGCAGGCACACACATATCAATTGCACCATGAGTGACAATCTAGAAAGAATAAAGCTCATGGAGTATAAGATCTGTGAGACTAAATTTATTGGTTAAATGTTCTTCTATTTAGACCTATCATTGGTTATTCATGTGCATGAATCTGTGAATATTTCATAACTGTTAATTTCAAGAAAAAAGCACAAAAGGAAATAATAGCTACCTTATGCAGTAAATTAACTCATTCTTGTGTATCTTTTATGTTTTTGAGAAAATACTAAACATGCAATAAAATATTTAGGTTTTAGCGTCTCTGTGGAAAATACCACCCTTCATAATCTTACCCCACCTGATTGTTGCATCATTAAAACAGCCTGCACAGCAGAAGTAAAGTCAGGTAATAGGATTGCTTACTTAAACGCTAAATACTGATCAGAAAATTAACCATAATCACCAAATAAAGTGATCTAGTTGGATTTTCCATAACTGTTTCAGTTTTGAAGAAAGGTGATCATTCCTAGGCAATGTCTGTTTTCGCCTTTCCTGTGAAATTGCGCAGTTGTTCCCCTCAAGCTGAATCTGTGCTTAAATCCAAACAATGTACTTTCTGGCTGTCAACAGTAGAATCCAGCCATGGAGGAGCAATCTAGTTGCATTCCACAGAAAGACAGAGAGCTGTCAGCTCAAAAATAAAGTCAGCACTTATCCTGTTCATTTTCTAGTATTTCGTTAACCACATTAAAAATGTATCTGGATATGAAAGAAAATATAGCATTTTTGCTAACATATTATACTTCACTAAAGAATGCTGAATATGCCGCTCATATTTTTTAGAATATTTGTTAGAATGCCTCCGGAATGTCTGCTTCATTTGTATTTATGTATTTTGCATCATTGATTTTGTAAGCATTATCTCACCCTTATAGAGCTTTGCTTGCTAATGTAGTAGAAAACCATTCTGTTGTGAGGCGATCACTACATGCGGCCCACAGTTGAAGGTATGCAGTTTTATTATCTTTCATGAATTAGACAAACATTAACGCTCAAGACTGATTAGTGTAATAAAGCAAGTTACTTTTTGCAGACATCTGACATGCACACATTAGCTAATCTACATATAATGAAAACAAAACATGCCACTTTGTACATCATTTTCAGTGTAGTTTGAAAATGTGAACATTCATAAAGATCGATGATACATGGCCTCTTTAATATTTGTAAGCAATGAATGCATGCCATATTTTTTTTCTTTTGCATGCTTAAAAAACATTTGAATTGCATGTGGTCTCTTACTTGTACTGGATAAAACTGTGGCCAAAGAGCCAAGGACATTTTTATACCATGGCCACAAAGCAAAACTCTAGCCTTTCTCATTGGCAATGACCATAACTTGGACATTGCCTACATTTCCCTAGGCTACTGCAACAATACTGGACATGCAATTGGTCTGTAAGACCAGCGTATAGGATGAAGACAGTGATCCAGACAAGAGATAACTTGCACATTTATCACCATAATTTGAAAGTACAACATGTTTGATCCTGGAAACAACCCTTAGATAGCCATAAAATGTTTTAGTGAATGTCATCAGTTCCAATGAGTGGTAATATCCATGGGAGGCAGTAGAAAGAAACTAAGTGAAGCCCAAACTCTTCAGAAGGCCAAAAATCTTTATGTCAAGCATGCAGGCCTTCTCACTGACCCAAGCAATGAAGTCAACAAGGACTAACCGTCTTCCAAAGCCCTATGGCATAGAGTGATGAAACCTTGATTACAGCTAAAACTATCTGTGTTAGAGTTTTGGCACAAGTGTTGAAGAATTGGGTGGGGAATGATGAACTTCATTAGCTAATGCCAGTTCACTCATACTTAGGTCAAACTTGGCCATGGCTGGGTATATCACCTGCATGTGGTAGCAGTGTTGGTTTATGCTGCATTGGGTAGGGCCATTCCTGATGAGGCTTGCAAAATGAAGTGCACATAAGAACTTGCACAACCTCCTCAAATAACCAAACAGGTATGTTGAGTATACAGTTAGCAAAATGGTACAGCCAGCCGACTTGCTGCATATGACTCAGTAATACATGTTTTTTATGACTTCCTGGGTAAGAATGAAAGAGTCTTAAAGCTGTTGCATAACCTGGAGAAACACAGCTCCTAACCCTGTGGAAAAATAGAATGATTCTGTCCAGTTAGTGTAGCTATTAGTCAGAGTAATACAGGAAGGGGATGGGGACCTATGTAAGGTCAAAAAGGAGAACTCTTGCAAACTACTGTGAGCTGGTATATGGTACACCAAGAAAAAACTGCAATTCACTCCTGCCTCCACAACATACTTAAAGGAGTTAAATATTCCATCTTCAAACTAAGATAAATTCAAAATGAAAGAAAAACACCAACTAATGACATTTAATAATATGAAGGAAAAGAGACCTTAAGATGTAGACTGAAGTTTTTACTGAACCAGATCTTCAAAATGAAAGTCAGAGTCCAGCCACTAAGCAAATCAGGGACAATGGCTTGATTGTTTTCTGTTGATCTGACATTCAATAAAATTGACAGTTAAGGTATTAGGGGTTAGATATTGCCATTGCCGGATGATAACTCCTGTATTACAGATGTATCATTACTAGGCAAGTATAACCCACATCCCACAGATCCCACATCCCACAGAAGACTGCAGAATGAGTGACTCACATATGGGTGAACTTAGATTTATTGTAAGCAAGCAAGACTGTGCAGGAAAATTCATGTTTCAATGAAAAAGTGGTGAATGGAAAAATGTGAAAGACTTTGTTATAGCAGTTTCGAACATTCAAGTATTTGTGAATTAAGGTTAGAGTAAAGCTTATGTAATAGCCTGGCTTTTATTAACATTTTATGTTTGTATTCTGTGTCCTTTTTTCTTGTGTAATGGCACTGTTAGGGAAAGGGTGTTTAGTAATGCAATGTGTAGGGTTATAGTTATGGTTTGGGTTAACATGCATGAGTAAGATGGTACGGGGGCAAAGGCTATATATAAAACAAAATACAACAGAAAAAGTAAAAAACGCAGAAAAAGTAACTCATATATGACTCAGCCATATACAAATGCCTCAGTTTCTCCCCAAAGTTATATACTCAAGGCAGTTATTTGCTTGTTCTAAGACAAAACATGACTTTATGCCTGAAATTGATAATACTTTTATTATGAATAATTACCAAAATTTCTAACCACATTTCTATGAGCTACATTATAGATGTATTTCGGAACCATTCTCTTAAGGCTTAAAACTGTTTTTCCAATTTAGTGCAACTTAACATGAACAGTAAGTCCTGTACAGTACTCTTTAATTATTAAAATTAGTGTAACACTTGTTTCCATGTCAATTACTATTAATGGACAATTTTGCTTGTCATATCCTTTTTACATCTGTGTTAATTGAAGTCTGCGACAGTGGTGAAATGAGGGAAGAAGGTATATGCTTGTCAAGAGTATTATGTACTAGCTGACTAAAATAACTGGAATGCATTTAAAGTTATAAAATGAAACAGTAAAATGATGTGGAAAGATATCCTTAAGTTTTGGATCTTGAATGCAAAAATATGAATTCTCATAAAAATGTTTACAGCTTCTGTCATAATAGGATTATGTACCAATGCCAAAAAATAATTTAAACTCCCTGGATGTAGAAGTTATACAATTATTTTTGTAAGAAGATGGACATATTTCTGGACATTGACTTGTTTCTAGGGATACCTTTTTCCTTGGGTGTCACTTTTCCAAGACCGTGCTACTATAACCTAACTTTGGATACTGCTGCATGAACTTTATACTATACTTTCCAAAATCATGTAAATCACAACAGTCAATTTTATTTTTAAAATCTCTTCATAAAGTAAAGACTTTATCAATGCTACTGAGTGCTAGCCAGCAGCATGAATAAACGTTCCTTTCTGCACATTTGAGTGTAATAAAATGTGACAATAAAGAGGAATTAAAAAAGAAATATATTTCCACTGGTAGTCTCCCTAAATAGTACAACTGCAAACTTGCTTTCAGTTATCACATTTAGTATGATGTCTAGAAAAGTAGGAAGCTTCCTACTGTAATTAACTCTAAAACCTATTTGAAATCTATTATAATTCAGCCCTTCATTGAAATCATGTCATCCAGTCAAGTCTCCCTTTCAGCTGAGAAGTATATCTTTTCAAAGTGGGCATAAAAAATAACATGCTGCAGGAAATATGCATTGCCTGCATGTATTCAAGCTCAAACAAAGTATCTGGAAATTTGCATAATTAGGGGCAGATAATACTCCATGGCAAAACCTTTTACCTGAAAATAAAAATCTGCATTACAGGAAAAAATCTTGGGCAATATTTCATGAACTATTTTCATTAAATATTCAGTTTTATTATCCTTTGCAAATATTTTCAATGTTACTTCATATTTTTCTTGGTGTCACACATGCCCATATTGGTAACGGTATCATTTTATTCTGATACCCTTTTCTATTCTTTTTTTTTTTAATTTTCTCTTTTAGTGCTTTGTGGATTACCTTGTATAATTTAGAATGCACCGAGTCTACAACGGACTCTTAAGCATAGACTGATAGATTGTTAAAGTTCTTATGTGATCTGGGTAAGGTTCACAATAGGCACTGAAAGAATGTACCCAAACTTTTCTTTGTGGATTTGAAATAAATATTCATTTCCACCCCTTTTTCATAGTTCTCGTGATATCTTCCAAGCGTCTCTCTACTGGATTATTAAACATTTTCACATTTTTAGATTCATTGTTAAATATGTTGTAACACACTTTCATGGTATGATGATTAAAAGCATATTTCTACCTTTGTCTGATGAGTTTGCGATCACATTATTTTAACCATATCATTGCAAGTCATTAATTTTCTGATAAATTATGTGTAATTTGCTTTGCATTCAAAAATAATTGTTCAACCACGTAGAAAATTACAGATTCAAAAGCTAATAATAAATTACTTGTTTATGCAGACAAAAATAGTATTTTCTTTGTGTGCAAACAATAAATCTGTTATTACATGTGCAGTGTAGCTGTGTAAGTACAGCCGATTGTGCCTGAATCACCATGACATACTAAGATTAAATATAAATTCTTCAGCATGGAAAGAGCATGTCTCATCATTAGTGTTGCATGATATCCCTTTTTTATGCCAGACAGTCTCTATTGAATTCGCAGAATCCTGATAAAAACAGAAAGAAAAAAACGAAAACTGGCAAATGCCTTGATATTTTAGGACCAAAAGTATTTCCTACGTTTCCTGTAATGGTTGAATAAAGAATTGACCTGTATCCGTAAATACTTTTTGTTATAGGAATCAGAAGAAAAATCTCAAATTGTACAAGAGTGAACTGTCATTTTGGAAAAAAAATGAAATCTAGTCCTTTGCACTGATTATGGGTATGGTTAATCTTGTAATGTTTTCATGAAAAATGTCATATTTTAGGCACTTGTAAAAGTGGCAACTCTTGTCATCATACCCTGGAAACAACATACACCCCACATACATACCACTGATACACAACATACTTCCTGTGTGTGCATATCCCTGTGCCATGTACATTTCATTCCATTCCATTACATTTGCAGCAGCTAGGGTATCTGACACAGTGGGAGAAGCAGTCTATGAATACATCTATTAATTTATATCTTGTTCACTGTTCATCAATACATGCCTTTGAGTTACAAACACAACCACATGAGGTGAGTAATCCATTCAGCATGCCTTTCAGAAATGTGAAAAAAAAGTGTCTGAGAAGAAAACCTCCCAGTCAGGGAGAAAACTTGAAACATTCACACAACTGACAACAGGTTAAGAGTGAGCATTTGGTCCCACTAGGCAGACCCAAAGTAGCATTTATTCTGATAGGGGAACTTTGGCCAGGGCATAGGTGAACTTCCTCTACACTTTTAAGCATGTATCATGGGATATTTTATATCCACATGAGCTGCCACAAATTCAAGCAATGGGGCCTTGATTTAACATCTCTCTCAAAGAGTGACACACTGAGGAGTGCAGCACCCCCTTTATGCTGCACTGCAGTGTCAACAATCCATCTAGCTGGTGTGAGAATAGAATGTGCATCCTTTTTGCACCAAAGGCAAGTGTGATATCTTTTGCACCTCTAACACTGCTTTAAAATGTTATAGTATAATAACTGAAGGCCATTTGTTAAACAAAACAATACAATGGAAACAAACTTAGCATGAGAAGTAAACTTCTCTTTCCTTGAACCTCACATTCAATGAAAATATTCATGACCATTGATACATTAAGTATACATTGGTCCTCAGACAGTTTTCAAACCATAGGTCCCCCTACATACAGTTTTAGGCCCACATATAAATACATGTATTCTTTGATTCACCTTCCTGATTATTTTAAATTTAGTTTTTGTTTAATACTGCAACATTTCTTGTGTAAAACAGCATTTGTTAGAGTGCATTTTAAATTTGTAGTTTGAGCATTTTTTTTCAGTAAACAAAAGGTATGAACCAATAATGACAAAAGTATCCATTTCAGAACAGTTCAACCAAATCTAATGACTGATAAAAATTCTTAGTGATTTTTCAAAGGGTCTGGCAGTTGGTGTAGAGGATTACGGCTCTTGCCTCCTGTAACCAAGGTACAGGGTTTGTGACTGACTTAATTAACAAAACTGCCATCTGTAATGGAGGCATTACACACAAACACATGCACACCAACACACACACGCAAACACACAAACACTACATCCATCCATTTCCTGAGTGTGTAAAATGTTGTGTTCTACAATCCTTCCAAGTAATACAGATCTCACTGGTATGGCCTGTTTAGTGAAAGTATAAATGCTGTGTTGTTAGCCCATCACAAAGTAGTAGAATCTGCTGAGTGATCTTTTGAGGTAGGTTTAAATCCCATGCATGCATCCCATTTGGTCCTGAACACCAGGCAAATCTCTTACATTTGCTGTGTCATATGAAAAAAATATCTTAACACAGCTGATGCTTAATTAACTTAATGTCATAAAGCTGCTCTTTCTTTTCAATTAAATTTATGTTGTGGCCAGGCTCCCCTGACAGCACCAGGCCCTGGGCAACTGCCTAGAGCATCTAGTGCTGGATCCAGCCTTGGACATGGGCACCACATTTTAGCTTTCTTGGCCATGTCTGAGGAGATGCCTAGTATACACAGCAGTATACAATGAATGGATCTGATGTGGGGTTCACTCCTACTCCAGAAGCTCGTTATCATCACTGCACTGGGGTCAGGAAGGTGTGGTTAGACTAGTGTGCTTATTTTACTGCATACAACTTTGAGATTTGCCTTTGAGCCCCATTACTGATTTAAATGCTTCTTTTATAGACAAGACTGTTGCTCAGTTATATTATGATAAGCAGCACATCACCTTTAATAGGTTCATAGGTTGACAGGTCATTATTAGACTAGCTGCTTTTGTGGACTATTGTAAGCCTAACCAGTTTCCCTTCCAAAGGTGAGAATCAAACCCTGTACCTTGTTCTGTGAGGTAAACACCTTAACCATTATACCAACCCCAACCCCAACCGCATCACTGTCATTAGTTTCTGGACTACTGATGTTGATGTGCTACATATGCACTTTTTGCCTTCTGTGGATCTACATATGCACATTTTTCTACCTTTCACGTTTATGAATTGTCAAAGATTCCAGGGTACATAATAAGTATACTTACTTTGACTTTAAACTTTTCTAGGTGCACAGTAGTATACAGAGTTACTCCAGAGAATTAGGGTACCTTTGTGAGTTATATAAAGCTCTAGTATGTGGTTCCTACTACCAACTAAGCAAATGTGGCATTTGTTATAAATATCAGTGTGTTTTTCTTCCCGCATCATGCCACAAAAAAAAAAAGAAAAAAGAAAAAAAACAGATCTGTACTAAAAATCTCCAAACTAGCAATCTCAAAACAGCATGATTTGCACATAAAATTATCAGGTTAAAGATATAAACAGATTAATCTGAGAAGATGATATTACCAGACCTTTTAACAGACTGATACTTAAATGAACAAGTAGTTCAAATTATTCAAAGGTCAGTGACTTGATTGTTCTGTTAAATTGCATTAATCTATAATTGGAATATGAGCCTAAACCCTATTCCAATACTATTGTCCTTTAATGCCCTGGCTTGCATACAGGCAGCTATATACTCACCGATGTGCAGATATGTCTTTGTCTGTGCCTCTCTTCGTATATACATACAGTGGATATAAAAGGTGTAAACATTGCTGTTAAAATGCCAGGTTTTTGTGATATAAAAAATGAGACCACAATAAATCATTTCAAAACTTTTCCCACCGTTAATGTGACCTATAACCTGTACAATTCAATTGAAAAACAAACAAATGTGTTAAGGGAAAAAATATAAAAAATAAAAAACATACAATAAGCTGGTTGCATAAGTGTGCACACCCTTAAACTAATACTTTGTTGAAGCAACTTTTGATTTAATTACAGCATTCAGTTTTCTTGGGTAGGAGTCTATCAGCATGGCACATCTTGACTTGGCAATATCTGCCCACTTTTCCTTATAAAAGTGCTCCAAATCTGTCAGATTGAGAGGGAATCTGTTGTGCACAGCCCTCTTCAGGTCACCCCACAGATTTTCTATTGAGTTTAGGTCTGGGATCTGGCTGGGCCATTCCAAAATTTAAATTTTCTAATGGTGAAGCCATTCTTTTGTTGATTTGGATGTATGCTTGGGGTCATTGTCGTGGTGAAAGATAAAATTCCTCTTCATCTTCAGCTTTCTAGCAGATGCCTGAAGGTTTTGGGCCAAAAGAGACTGGTATTTGGAACTGTTCATAATTCCCTCAACCTTGACTAAAGCCTGAGTTCCAGGTGAAGAAAAGCAACCCCAAAGCGTGATATTGCCACCACCATGTTTCACCATGGGGATGGTGTTCTTTTGGTGATGTGATGTGTTGTTTTTGTGCCAAACGTACCTTTTGGAATCGTGGCCAGAATGTTCAACCTTGGTTTCATCAGACCATAACACATTTTCCCACATGCTTTTGTGAGACTTGATGTATTGTTTTACAAATTTTAGCTGGGCCTGGATGATTTTCTGTGTAAGAAAAGGCTTCCATCTTGCAACTCTACAACATACTTCAGACATATGGAGAATACAGGAGATTGTTGTCACATGTAGTACACAACCAGTACTTGCCAGAAATTCCTGAAGCTCCTTCAGTGTTGCTGTAGGTCTCTTGGCAGCCTCCCTGACCAGTTTTTGTCTTGTCTTTTCATCAATTTTGGAGGGACGTCCAGTTCTTTTCAACGTCATTGTTGTCCCATATTTTCTCCACTTTTTGATGACTGTCTTCACTGTGTTCCATGGTATATCTAATGCTGTGAAAATTTTTTTGTACCCTTCTCCTGACTGAACTTTCAACAATGACATCCCTTTGATGCTTTGTAAGGTCTCTGCAAACCATGGCTTTTGCTGTAGCAGACAACTGAGTAAATGTCAGGAAAATCCTACTAGGAGAGTTGAAGTTTATTTGGGGTTAATCAGAGCCTCTTTAATTGATGGGAGGTGTGTACCCAAGAAGACTGAATGCTGTAATTAAATCAAAAGGTGCTTCAACAAAGTATTAGTTTAAGGGTGTGCACACTTATGTAACCAGCTTATTGTATGTCTTTTATTTTCTGTGCTGAGTTTACGTATCCTCCCTATGTTCATGTGGGTTTCATCTGGGTGCTCCAGGTTTCCCCTACATTCCAAAGACATGCAGTAGGTAGATTGGACACTAAATTGGCCATAGGTATGATTGTGCATGCAAGTGTATGGTGTGGAAGAAGTACCGCAGCAGGGCTAGCCACCTGGCAGTGTAAACCTTGGCTTTAGATGATTGTAATTGATGAAGTGACACCCAGATACCACGTGCAAAAATGAGGAAAGGAAATATAGATGGATATAGATGTAGAAAATAGTATATATGTATTTATATATATATATATATATATATATATATATATATATATATATATATATTCACATTTACCAGAAAAAATCTACTTAGAAATATTGACATGACTACAGTTTGGCTACTTCGTGATTCTGACAATGAGTACAAGACTTGCATTCAAGCCGTATGTACCAGCAAAATAAGTGAGCAGCATTTCATTGATTTGGCATGAGGCCTGGCTTTATGTATAATTTTGGAACATTTTATAGCAGCACCCCCTTTGTACACATAACTGCATAAAAAGCAAATCTTTGGCAAAAAAAAAAATATATATTTTCCCTGTGTATATGGTGACATAACTTGAAAACTATTTCATCAACTTCCGGCTTGGCAAACTATTAGGCTAAGTAGACTGACAGTGATAAATAGCTCCAATGAGGAGATCAAAACTCAAATAACCCTCCACTATGCAGAAGGCTGTACCCCATTTATCACTCTATCTATGGCCAGTCTTAGGTTAAGAAAACATATTTTGTCTAATAGTGCCCACTCTAACAGGGAACCCCACACACGTCTACTGCAGTGTCATTATGCCTAATGTGATCCACAATACTTTCAGAGACAATATAATGTGTACAAACATTTTCTTCTGGCTGCTCCTGCTATAGCTGTGAGTCTCATTACAGAAGCAGGCTACATTTCCCATCATGCCCTGCACCAGTGGCCTAGTTCCATATTATTAATACTATAGTTTCACACCACTTGCATGATTCAAAGTGCTAGTTATTGAAGCCCCCATACTAGTGAGCTGTTGTTGTTTAGTATGCAGCAGAGTTTTTAACCCAAAACTGACATTGGATTACCCATTTACTTTTGTGTGTCACTCCAGTTACTGCCGTGGCAGATAATAAGAACAGGTTTAATTTGAAGACTATTAGAAGTACTGTGTTTTCTTTTGCTTTTCCTGTTGACATGCGGTGTATGGTTTGTAATAAATGCACTAGTAACAAATAACTGGACAGCCCCAGCTGGTATGCAAGCAAACTGTAGGAAGTGTACTGCTCACTAAGGCTTGTGACAGAAAGATAGCAGTTCAGTAGTGTGACAGAGAAGTACATGTTGCCTTTGTAAACAGGAACACAATAATCCCAAAGAAGGGAAACATGGAGTTTGTGCTGGATGTCAGGAGGTGGCGGGTAAAAAACACTCCACTTGACTGAAAGAGGAAAACCAGCAATGGAAACAGTTTGACTCATAAACATTCAGGAGCACCATCATTTCAGAGTTACATATACAATGGTGGGAGCAGGGCAGGAGTGGAGAAACAAGCACAAATTTAAAGCAAGAAAATGGTTGGAATGTACTGGGAGTACAGGGAGAGGTTTTCAGAAGGAGTGCTTTACAAAAATCCAAACAAAATAGCTTGTGTTTTACATTTCTCCCTACTTCCAAGTGAGTTTAATTAAGGCATTCCGATATCCTCCCACCAGCCCAAGCATGCTGCTTAGTAGCTTCTATAAATTATCCCTGTTTGTACTCTTTACTGTTGCCCTAGTTGCCTGAGGTGTGGCCAGGAATAACCGACAAGTATAAGTAGATCTGAGAGGTAATTAAATAAAAATAAAGCTCCCAAAATTATTATAATGGGATGATGGGTAGGCAGTCTTATGAGTGAGAAGAAGTTTAAATGTGATTTTGTGAAGCACAAAGAATGTAACAGAGTATGAGAATTAACTGAGAAAGGGATCCCAACACTTCAGAACACATGTAGGTGATGATTGAAAGCCCCCTTGCAAAAAAAAAAAAAATGGTAATCTGAGATGTGAATGTATAATGCAGTTTAGAAAATTGTCACACTCTTTTTACTCCTCATTCTGCCCACAACCATCAAGTCCATCCCAATTAAGTCATTTGTGCTGTATTTCCTGGCAATCAAGAACACTGGGCACTGGGTCGAGAAATGAGGACTATGATGAATTGGAACGTTTTATCAGGTCACATGTTTCAAATGAGCTTACGTCAGAGTAGCATGGGTCTGCTAGGTGTTGTTTAGCACATCTCCCAAAGACAGTCATGTGTGTCTGTGTATGTATGTACAAAACACTTAAATTACCTGAATAGGTTGTTCACCTTCAGCTCTTTTAATATGATTTTAAGGCAAAATACAAGTTTATTTATTTTATTTATTTATTTAACATTTGTTTACTGGGAAAATCCAAGTTGAAACAAGCCAATTATCAGCCGAGGCCTGGGGAGAAATGCTTGAGACACATGTCTGTGTAACTAATGACAAAGATACTGTTTTGTTTTTAATACATACTAATAGGATGTAGCCCTGATCCATCCATCCACATCCCCTTTTTCCTATTTTTGCACATAGGGTTGGGATGTCACTTCTAGAGTGACAATTGTCTATATCCCTCATACCTAAGTTCAGGAAGTCATATGGTAGAAATTGGCTGTGGGTGGTGTGCAGTAGTAGGTTGGAGTCAGCAGGGGGCCTGACCAAAATGATCCAAATTGGGCCACACAATTGCAAAGACTAGCTCTGACTATCCGTTGTAACTCACTCTTAGTTCATCAAACCTTGAGGCAAGATATAAACTTTTTCTTGTCTGCCGACTTCGTCTGTTCATCTTAACTGAAGGGCAGCCACGATTCAGGTACTGATAATGTGTCTGAATATCTTCAGCTGAAGTACGTTATATGTGGTATATCGTGTTATGACAGATATGCATATCCTACAAGTAAATTTTGAAAGGGACATCTGACAACAAGCTTAAAGAGTTATAATTTACAACAAAGCTTTCTATGACTTTTTATTTGTAATACATTTGTCAATGGTAGAAAGAGAGTTAAGCTATTCTTTTTGCCTGTTAAGTGCATTTACTGCATTTAACATATCAGTTTTCTTATTCATCTTCCTGGTCACAACTGATCCCATATCATCTTGGAAGACTGCTCCCCAACATGACCTTGTGCTCCATTATCATATTACCCTTTCTGTTCTTGTCTGTCATTAGAGTAGTTCCACCTCATTTGATCTGTGGTCATAGCCTTTCCTCACAATCCCACATACCACTCTAATAGTGTTCCTCTGCAGTCTGTCCTGCCCTCTTCTGTCCCACTCATTCTGTGGGCTACAGAACTGATAGATCAGTAGAAATCCCTCTTTGCTTCTAGATTCTGGCCACTTGAGATTATATAAAATGATTTTGTTTGTTGTCAGTGCACTTCCAGTCCACTCTCGGTAGTGAGCCAAATGTGAGCTACATATCCAGATTATGTTCCTGCCTTTTTATAACAATTTCTTTGCTCCCAACATCTAAAATGTCATACTTGGTTTCTTATGGCATAGCTACAGAAATTTGCTTTTTTCTGAACTGAATCTCAACTTAGACATTTCTTCTCACTCGGTCAGTATTTACAAATCTTTTGACTGACTTATTTCCGTCATCCACAGCTGAACCTATCTTTTGGGCATTATCAAAGAGATGATCCTGTTTTTGGTTTTGTCAGATGTCTGTGAATTTAACAGAACTAAGAGTAATGGACCCATGACTGGCATGCTTGTATTGCATTAGTAACTTTTCTTGAGTCTCTCTACAACACTTGCACCCTACCCTTCAACCATGTAGCAGTCCAGTTCCTCATTTTTTGTCATGTCTCAAACCAGGCTTTGCTTCCAGTAACCACCTATAAAGGACTAAATCAAATGTCTTAATTTTGACTAGCTATACCACATCCACTGGTAATCCTCTGGGAAGTTATGTTATAGCTTAGTCATAAAATTCCCTCTGAGAAACAAACCAGCATTAACTGAAACAGTCTAGACACAACTCATTAACAATTAGAGGGAGCTTTTAAAAATGCCCATAATTTCCCTTCTCTAATTTGTTCATCTATCTTTCATAGGTTCATAGGTAGGTACTAGGCTATTGGCCCTAGGGCCTATATAAGCCTAGCCAAAAAGGTACCTTGGCTTTCGCCACCCAAGAAAATTATTTAACTGTGCCCCTGTCAAGCAGAACCACAGAAGTGATCCCCAGGGTGAATTTCCTATTTCCCATCCAATCATCAAGATTTTTCTTGAAGTGTGCTGAGGAGCTTTGTTTGCTATAGATAGGTATTTTTTTTCCAGAGTATGGGAAGTCTCTGGGACAGGAATCTATACGTCCAGCATGTTCTGTTTATTGTGCTGATAATGTTTAGGTCCCTAGATCATGTAGCTTGGAGGGATTGTGATTTCTTTAAGTGGATCATGTCCAACAGCTCTGGATTTGACATAGCTTTGTATGTTAGGCAGAGATTGTCTCTAAGTAGGTGATATGCGATGGAGTAAAGCTGGCGTTTTTTCAGATGGTCTGTGTAGGGCATCTGTTTGAGTCCGGTAATCCTCTTTATGAGGCATTTCTGTGGCCTTTCCAGTTGTTGTAGATGTCTTGTGAGGTATATACCAAAAGGGGCGTTGTACTCTATAATGGGTCTAATGAGTGATGAGTAGAGGGGAACAGTTATCTCTTTTTCCTGGATGAGAAACCTTTTGTGATGAGGTGTGCCACATAGAAGGATTTCCTGACTACTGTGGTGATGTGATTATCAAAGGAGAGACTACTGTCCACCTGTGTCCCAAGCATACCTCTCAACCTCTTAGAGCAAGAAATCTGGACAAAGCCATCAAAAATGGGGGGACAAAGGCCCAAAAATGGGGAAACTTTTAAAATATTCCTCTTACAAACTTAGAAAATTGATAGAATAACAGGTTTTACATTAGTATGAATTTTCTGAAGGGTATGAAGTCTTTAACTCAAATGTCTGTCATTATTTTCTGACTTCAACCCTCAATCATTTGCTAATGATTTGCCAGAAAACCACAATTTTATGAGAAACAGACCAAATATTTGAGGCAATAATCTGGACATTCTGTGAAAATCTGTAGAGTTGAGAGGTATGGTCCCAAGGCCTCTTATCACTCTTTAGGTGTTAAGTAGACTACCACCTATGGGTACAGAGTTTTTACCAAAAGGGATGACAATGCACTTTTTGGCATTGAGCTTGAGGCCATGGCTTTGACACCAGGCATCTATCTTAGTGAGGCCATTTTGTAGGATGTCCACATTGTTAGGAGTTTCGATTATGGCCCCTAGTTTGCAGTCATCTGCAAACTTGATTAGCCAAAGACCTTCTGTGTTAATCTGTACTTCAGAGAAGTAGATACCAAACAGGAGAGGACCCAGGACTGAACCCTGTGGTACTCCATTATCACTGGTCTGAAGTTGGATTTGGCGTCTGCTACTTTCACAGTGTGGGTTTTGTCAGTGAGCCAGCTGGCAACCCATCTTGTGACATAGGGATTTATACCTAATTTAGTGAGTTTATCTATAATTCCTGAGTGAGTGATGGTGTCAAAAGCCTTGGAGAGATCTAGATAGGCTGTGTGAACCACCTTACCCTCATCTACGGCTTTGGTGACTGCTTCAAAGAAGTCTGTCCGGTTTAGGAGACATGATCTGCCTTTTACAAACCCGAACTGGGTGGGGTCTAGAGTTTGGAGATCACCAATGTCTTTGTTTATAATTTCCATGATGATGCGTTCCATGGCCTTGCAGACCAGGCTCGTCAAGCTAATGGGGTGGTAGTTGCCAGGGTCTGTGGTGGATCCCCCTTTGTGGAGTGGGATAACCATCACTGTGCGCCATTTAGTGGGCACAAAGCCTGAGGTGAGGCTATGATTTAACATGGTACTTACGTGAGATGCCAGTTCATTCTGTAGTTTGTATAGAACACAGTCTGGGATGTTGTCAGGTCCCATGGATGTGTTCTTGACTTTGGAGAGTGTGGTTTTTACCTGTGCAGCCGTGATTACAGGAACTTTGCATTCTTCCAGTATAGAGATGGGCCCTTTAGGGGGGTGAGAGCACTGCCAGGATGTTGGCAATATCAGTTGGTTCTCTATATATTTAGTGCCATTGTGCTGTAACTCAGAGCAGATCTGAGTGTTGCCATTGAGATTTTTGACATAGCTATAGAATGCTTTGTGACTGGCTTTAGAAACAGTGGAGATTTTGTTTTCACAACTAGCTTTGGAGGATTTTATGAGGGATCTCAGCTTCTTACCTAGGCTGACTAGGGAGTTCCTCCAATCATGGAATTTTATTCTTTTTTTCAGCAGTTTCTTTCTTCTGTTGTAGAGTTTGTTTATGCCAGGGGACAACTAGATTGGCTTCCTTTTTTTGGAGGATAGCATCTTGGTTCTGTTAGGGATAGCATGATCCATGCACTCTTGTAAGTGCCTATAAAGTGCATTTGTGAAGGATTCAGCAGTCGTACCTCTATTGTCCATCTGCATGGGTGTCGTGAAGTTTGCCACTTCTGTCTTAAGAAGTGTGAAGTTGGCTTTGGAGAATTTTTTTACTGTGGTTTCCCTAATGATGGGTGTGAGTGAGATGTGGATGTCTAGGGTGATTAGCTTGTGGTCGGATCTGACCAATGAGAAATTGACCTCTGGTGTGGAACACCGGTCACCCATGTTGGTAATGACCAGGTCTGGGATATTGCTGCCCCTGTAGGGGTGTGGATAAGTTGATCCAAGGCGTTGAAATTTATGAATTCCAGAAAAGGTTGAGCAAAAGAGTTGGTACATGAGCAGTTTTCACAGTTAATGGTGGGGTAGTTGAAATCACCCATTATTAGGGTGTTAGGTTGTACCCTAATATTTTCCAGTCTATCAAGGAATGAGGAGTGGGAATCCTGGGCATGGTGGGGGATCTGTAGCAAGCTACAATTTGGACTGTGGTCTTGCCCAGAGTTAGTTGCACTTGAATAATCTCGGATGCATTATGCTGAGCAACTAGCCTGGAGGTGTGGATATCCTTAATGAATATGGACACGTCTCTGCTTTTGATATTTCTTGTGTGCCTGGGTACACAGATGAAGCTGTGGTCTCAAAGTTTAACCAGAGCTGCAAGCTGCATCTATAGAGTCTTTGAGTGGAAAAATGAATTAAGTTTAATGCATGTTTACTACCTGATACTACTACATGATAGTTTTATGAACAACAGATGGGCACATGCATACCTTGAGGTGTAGCATTTTGCACATGCATCACCAATGTACATAGGGGACAGTATGCTGAGGCATTGTGCTGAATAATTCCATCTAACATAAAGTTCAGTATAAATCTTTGAAAAGTATCTCCAGTTACTTACTTGTACATTCACAGCTGACACTTGGACATTTATTAAAAGCCCATTTCCCACATCCAAGTCAGTACTATGTATGAGGGTCTGTCCATCTACCTGGACAAGGATACTGGGATTGAGGTGTTTCTGTGCTTATGGTTAATATTTTTTGGTGGCACTGTCCTAGCAGTATCTTACATCTTGGTCTTGGCATGCATTAACATATTTGTGACCCGTGGCTGCACCTGTGCTAGTGTTCTACCATGGTCAACCACAACATCGATATCCTGCATAACTCCTTATTTCTTTTTCCCTGTATCTCCTTTGTACAGGATATACATAGCACATATGCATAAAATATACCATAAAACGTCAGTCCTTGTTTGTGTATTTTTTCAGCCATTGCTGCTAATGTAACCCCATGACAAGATGTGTGTATCTGCATGTTACACATAAATCTTTGTGTGTGTGTGTGTGTGTGTGTGTGTGTGTGTGTGTGTGTGTGTGTGTGTGTGTGTGTGTGTGCGCGCGCACACGCATGTCAGTCTGTATGACGTTACTGGCCCATAGATATGCATATGCACTACTGCCTTTCCTCCATTTGGTGGTCATGCACCTGCTTGTTGTTACGGTGACTATTTTTATACTTTCCTGTCTCTCATTTCAGGCAACTCAGAGTTAAACACTAAACTCAGAAATATGTTAATATTATTTTGGCACATCATAAAGATAAATGGTGCATGCTGTGGAAGTATTAATTTATTGCTAATATGCACTGTTTCAGTTTGCTGATATTGGATGATTTCAGTAGAAGAGGTATTGATAGTGATATCAGTTGTGCCAGTTCATCATACCTGCTTGTTTGTCTCTATCTGTTTTATTTGGGAGATAGCAGTCAGAGGGGCAAATTTTAGGTAGTGAAATGCTATTCATAAATTCAAAAATGGATTTCAGAGTGAAAGGTAGAATACAAGACAGCCGTCTTTTGTATGGAAGTGAAACTAAAATACATTTTTTAGTATACAAAACTACAGCAGTTTTCAGTTTGTTTTTTAAGTGCTTCACCTAAATAATGTTTTAAAATATTAAAGAAAATCAAAGAAAATATATATGGGTTAAATAGAATGGATAAGTATCAGTGTGAAAGGACAGATGAAGAGAACTGTGTTGGGGCTTAAACATGTTACATCTCTTTGTGTGGTAAAGAAAACTAAAAAAAATAAATAAAAAAGAGGAAATCTTTATTGGTATCATAAACAGGGTTCATGAATATGTTCTCCAGTCTTACAGGGCTAATGCATGGTTAGAACTGCATAACAAAGGAGAGCAACTACACCATTGCTCAGAATGACACTTGACATGGAACTTGTACCTTAAAAGGGATGCTGCAACATATCCCAGTACAGAGTCCATGCACATGAGCAGAACTTGTACCTTAAAAGGGATGTTGCAACATATCCCAGCATAGAGTCATGCACATGAGCAGAACTTGTACCTTAAAAGGGATGCTGCAACATATCCCAGCATAGAGTCCATGCACATGAGCAGAACTTGTACCTTAAAAGGGATGCTGCAACATATCCCAGCATAGAGTCCATGCACATGAGCAGAACTTGTACCTTAAAAGGGATGCTGCAATATATTCCAGTACAGAGACCATGAACATGAGCAGAACTTGTACCTTAAAAGGGATGCTGCAACATATCCCAGCATAGAGTCCATGCACATGAGCAGAACTTGTACCTTAAAAGGGATGCTGCAACATATCCCAGCATAGAGTCCATGCACATGAGCAGAACATGTACCTTAAAAGGGATGCTGCAACATATCCCAGCATAGAGTCCATGCACATGAGCAGAACATGTACCTTAAAAGGGATGCTGCAACATATCCCAGCATATGGTCCATGCACATGAGCAGAACTTGTACCTTAAAAGGGATGCTGCAACATATCCCAGCATAGAGTCCATGCACATGAGCAGAACTTGTACCTTAAAAGGGATGCTGCAACATATCCCAGCATAGAGTCCATGCACATGAGCAGAACTTGTACCTTAAAAGGGAT